>NC_040045.1:47032834-47332834 GCF_003713205.1 Coffea eugenioides
GCTCGATTTGGAGACTTCACTGTACATATCCTTATTTGGGATGTGAGGCTTTGTTCTGACTACTGTGCCTAGCTTGGCCTTGTTGGTGTAATAAGAGACTACCATGATGTTGATCGATGAAGAAGAACTACATTAACAAAAAAAAGATAAAAGATGATATTTGCGATGTGTATATCCCTTTTTTCTGTTGACTTTAATACAAGTGCTTGGTTTAGATTTCGAAATCGGAATCATATATCCACACTTCTTTAATTTTGGGTAGGGATCCCATCATACTTCTTTAATTTGGGGTGGAATAGGCTTCAATCTATTAAAAAGCTAATTAATTGAGATCCAAACTAAGTATACGCGAGAAATGAAATTAGGCAAGACCTAACAATTGTCGTCTCATTGTCACAGTAATCTACCAAATAATCAATATGAGTGTATTATCAACTTTGATGCTACTCATTTCTGTCTCTCATACCCATTTACCAGACGCCAGTTAAAACACATGTGATGGAAGAACAAGTGCTCACGTGCGTTAAGCAATTCAGCAATATCTTTTGCATGCCCTTGCTCCTCAAAAAGTATCTCTTTTATAAGACAGATTCAGAAGAAAAGAAAAAAGGAAAACATTTGTTGGAGAGACTGTTACTAGAAGGTTTTGGTTTAACTTTAGGATGCCGACGTACTTGTAGCTAGAATGGTTTACTCCATGTATCTTTAACTGGTACTAGATTGAGTGGCTAGCTTTTACACTTGAAGAAAGGAAAAGAAAAACAGAAGAAAAAAAAATTGCATGCCCTCACTCGTATAAATTTACTTCTTCTTCCTGGAATGCTATGCGTGCTATAATTAGTTAAGGTCTACGTATGCAGGTAAACTTAATATGAGCAGAGCACTTAATTCTATCGTACAAATAAATTCAGATGGTGATAAGAAGAAGAAGATGAAGAAGAAGAAGAGAAGAAAAGACTGAAAAGGCAACAAACAACATGATCAGATGCGGCCTCCCGAATCAGTTGATATGCAGGTCCAGTAATAGACTAGTTTTCAGATCGCAGCAGGGTCCTTGGAAAAGCAAAATGAAAAGAAGGACATAGCAAAGGGTCACGTCCATGCACAGTTATTTCTGCTCCTCAGGTTTACATTGCCGTTGGATTATCCTGATACCATTCCAGATTAACATTGGGAAGATCGACGGTCATCGCCAACCCCATTCGCTAGTTCCCTTTCTCTTCAAGTAGCTAGCAATAATTTCTTTCGTTTCTTTTCTTCCTATGTCCTGAGAACGATATCGATCCCTTTCCCATTCTGATATGACCGACACAATGATCACCTTATGTCATTTCGCCGTCTGAATTCGCAACCTTTTTCTGCACACACACACACACCCAATCCCCCACAACCCGCCCCTCCCCCCAAAAAAAAAAAGAAAAGGAAAAGACAAAGAACGACACCCTTTTTTCTTTTTCACCCCAAAAAACTTTTTAATTTTGATATTCACTTATCTTACAAATAGTCACTGATTGTTTTGGTTAAAAGTTCAAAAATTTGATGCAAAAGGTTGGATATCTTAGGAACATAAAAATAATAATCTTTCACGACTATTGATTAAATTTGACATTTATTGTGTTTGATCCACTATGCACTAACACGAAAACGGACCTGAGCAAATCCTTATCAAAGGGAATAAATAATGATCTGCTTGTTTCTTTTCATGTTTTATTCGGCTTTGTGCACTTGTTGGCTCCCAAGAAAGTATTTTACAAGATAGCCAAGCATACCGGAGAAATGGGCATGCATCTTGGGCTTTTCTACTAGCACTAATCTTGTGGGCATTCTACTTAAGAGCCCAAAATAATTTCTGGTTTCTCGGTGTGCATCTTGGGTAAATTAGACCGTAAAACACTTAGTATCGCATTGACTGGTTGGGGCTGTGTACTTGTATTCGTAACGTTGGCCCAATCCGCAAGACCGTAGCTCTGCTTAAGCGGAAGACAATCCAAAAGTAGATTTTTTTCCTTTTTATTTAGTTAGGGATTAATCTTATACACACTGTCAGTGTATACACTATCATTATTATTAAATATATAAATTTAAAATTTGCTCATGTTTCATCCATTCAACCGTGAGAGTATATACACTAATAGTATATATAAAATTTACTCATTAATTAAATGTAAGTTATTTTCTATGTAGAGTAGAGTTGTTGCACAATCCTTTGGCTTCCAAGAACTCGGGAATTACCAGACACCATCTTGTAGTTCTTGAGATGTTTTAGAGTGTGATTGTTTATTAGTAACCCTTTGTTGGCTAGTTTGTTCATTATGATTGGGTTTCTGGGGACACGTCCCTTATAGGAGCAGTTTTTATCTTCTTCAGGCATTAATAAATTTCTTGCCTACCCAAGAAATAAATAAATAAACTCTAATAAGTTTCTCCATCTCCCGGCAAGACACAAATATGAAAACCCTAATTAATTTGGAATCATTTTATTAATTTAGATAATATCTTCATCGTAAATGTATTGCTCCTCGTGATCACCCCTTGTAATACAATGAAGACTGAAGAGCGTCAACAAAGCATTAAGCTGGTGAATCGAAGCACAGAACACTGTACATACATAGGCATGATGAATTCAGACTCGGAAGGCAATCGCCCACCATTCAGTCTTGGCGCCAGAAAAAGCAAACCATAGGGACTTTATTATATTGTTGAACCAGAAAGAAAGAGACGGACCGTAGAGATTATAATTGCTGATCCAAATATGGATCCTTCGAAGCATTTGTTCCCCCAAGGTAGCCCGAAACGCTCTCAGAAACCCCATAGACAAGATCATGCAACATGGAGGTGCCCCAGGCCAACCAACCAGTCTGAGCTTGCTTATCTGCTTCAAGTTGTCGTCTTTGCTCTTCAGCAGCAAGCATATCAAGCTGTCTCTTCTCCATGAACTCCTTCACAGATTCAACCCCTTTGTTTGCAACATCTATAGGAGGGATTACTAGTGGGTTCTGATCCAGATTGAGCTTGGTTAAGTTTCCGAGTTCAAAAAGGGAACTGGGCAGGAATTTGATTTGGTTGTTGCTGAGGTCAAGCTCTCTGAGGTTGCTCAAGTTACAAATTGTTTCAGGAAGGCCCGTCAAATCTTTGAAATTACTGCTTACGTTCAGAAACTCGAGATTTTGTAACTTCCCAATTGCCGATGGCAGGCCATGAAGCTGATTAAAATGAGCATCCAGGTACCTCAAGGATTGGATTTCACAAACAGAATTAGGAAGCGCTCGGATTCTATTCAGGTGAACAGAGAGTTTTTGCAGATTCACCAGGCCATAGCCAAAATTCGTTGGAAGAAAGCTTAGGTTGTTAAAACTTGCATCTAAATCCACCAACGACCTGTCAATGAACATAACGATCACCATCATATGATACAAAGTAGTGTGAACTGAGCTGCAGCCGCAGGAGGACTGGGTAAAAACTTATAGTACGTACCTACAGCCAGCAATGCTTTCAGGCAGGGAATTAAGCTTGTTTGCGGACACATCCAGAACTTTCAGATTTGTCAACAAACCAATTGAATCAGGCAACGTTAGCAGGTGGTTGGCAGATAAATAGAGCTCCTCCAACCTCACCAAACCAGCAATTGAATCGGGAATGATCTGTTTTTATGTTGACTGATTCATGTTAGAAACGAATTTTTGGAACACTAAACAGGAGAGAATTCCCACAATTGCGGTACCACAAAACTTTCTAGGAATAGTAAGAAAGAATTTACGTGTAAAACATCAGGAAGCAAGAGTAAAAGTTAACCTTTCCTGATTTATATGGGTATCGTTCCAAAAGCAAGTATAACTGATTTACTTGAAACTAGAGTCGTCGAATTCCTCATGTTTTATAGAGATCAACAAAGAAAGAAAAAATCCAATTTCACAGATTTTCGGGGACTCCTCTTGGATTTTTGTAGAGGTCAACAAAGAAAGAAAGAAAGAAAGAAGGTAGCCAATTGCGGGTGGTGGTGAAATCCATACAAAAGTTCTCTTGAATGAACATACATAACAAACAACCGACCTCCAGTTGATTATGAGAGAGACGGAGAACGATCAAGCCGCGAAGTTTGCCGAAAGCTTCAGGTAGAAATTTAAGTTGACGCCCCGAAAGATCCACTCGGTCCACCGCCTCCAGCTTTTGGGACGACAGTATCTCAGCAACTTCCTCATCAATTCCATCATCCTCCTCAAGAGAAGCCTCGATCTTCACTGCTTTTTTCATCTTCCAGATTGAATATGACTATCGTGCTTACAATTCTTGGATGAAAAAAATTCCATCAATCCATCGAATTCAAAATCATGTAAGCCTATGCATCCATCACCACTTACAGTAGATGATGCACGTCTAGTCTTTAGTAGTTAAAGAGAGTGAGAAATCAGAAGACTACGCACCACGGTGAAAGGGTCTTGAGAAATGGTAAACACGTCAACGGCTCGGTGGCTGATCGACGGATTCTTTACTTCTAAGTTCTACCTACCACGGATTGAGAACAATTTTCATGGCAGTTGACCGGACAGCGGCTTGTTGGAAAATACCTACCCTCTCCTATTCTGAGTATTCTCTCTCTCCCGTTTCATGTCATCATCAATCTTGTACACCGCCTTAAGAAAATAAAAACTTGACCAAAACACACTTAAGTTACTAAATAATATCTATTCATTCTTATCCTCAATTAAATTTCAACATTTTATTAATTAAGTTTGAAGTTTTAGTTTGCATCAAGATATATTAGAAGATGACTTACATACTTCTCCTCCTTGAAAATTGTATTAAAACAGTCACAATTTATTCACTTTTCCTCTTCAAAACTCTTTTTTCCCCCTTGATAACCCAATTCAATACTCAAACGCACCCTTGGTTTCGTTTCAATTGTCAAATCAAGGCAAGCAAACGTGCTAATTTGCATGATTGGCATTAATAAATGATCGGGTAACCAATTTACGGCAGTTCATACCTGTAATTTTATGTGGTAGGTAGAGACAAGCTTATAATTTCACCAATAATCTTTTATTTTTTTTTTTAAAGAATAAAACACAAAGAAAGAAAAGATTCACAGTAGTCAATTCTGATCCCTGAAAAATTTTAGAAAACGAGTGTACACATTTTTTTTTTTGCTCTTTAGAACTTCATATGCGTCAATTACATCTCAAGCTTTAGTACCGAGTTGAACAAGGAATTGATGAACTAGTTTATGAGCTGGTACAAGAGGTCGAATAAGACCAAATATCCTCCATCTGAAACAAGATCAAAACTTACCAGAACATGTTCCAAACAGCCTAGCCTACGGCTTAACTCATTGATGTGAAAAACAAAGCAAAATTGATCGCTCTTCCGGTTCATGCGTCTGTATACGAGCAGAGAAAACACACATTTCTATTGAACCATTGTTTGTCTCTCGCTTGTATCTTCATGTTCAACCTAGTAGAAAAGGAAAAAATGGCAAGTAGGAATTATGTAAATGGCAATCACCCATAAACGGTTGAATGTGATGCTTTAGATGTCTAACCTCAATAAGAACTTTTGCTTTCTTCTTTTGCTTGGCTCCAGATTCATCTTTCTCAAGCTTCCTTTCAGAAATGCCATATTCTTTTCTCCTCCTCTGGTGGTCAGTAGCTGTAACGTGTTCTTCATCATCATCGCTGATTCCAACTACATCATCAATAAGCAATTTTAGAATCTTATGTTCCCATTTCATATGCACTTTCAACTGGCTTGAGGGGTACTACCAATTACAACCATTATCTTTTCCTTATCTCCAACAGATAGACACAACCACAAACAATGAATACATGAAATCAGAGGTGCCTTCTGTAAAACGGTTACATATGTACAAGCAGACACTTCTAAAGGGAAAATGTACAGAAGGGAACAAATGAAGAGGATAACAACTAACAGAAACCTAAACGAGAATAGCATGATCAAATATTCAGTGTTACCAGTGTCATCATCTGCACCTATTGCCAGGTCACCTAAGTCTTCCATATCTTCTTCCTCTTCAAGTTCTTCGTACCCTTCGACATACTCTATCTCACCTTCCTGCTAATAAAATCAGTTGTACAGAAGTTTGTCAGTATGCATTCTACCTAAAACAAACCCCAAGAAAAATCAAAAAGCAGAAACAAAGGGCCGAAAATGCAAGAAAATGTCCTGTTCAGAAGTTTTATGTAGTTTAGACCTCATCTTCATCTTCACTAGCAGCCTGCTGCCTTTCCATGTCAAGAACTTTATTGTACTCTTTGACAGGATAATTATATATGTCACCATACACTCCGCGCTTGAGGCGTTCAAGCAATTCCTTTTCAATACTCTGCATAATTGCTGAAAACATGAGTAAATGGGAAAAACATTTCATACATTCCACTACATAAACTCATGAAAAATTAGCGTATTAGAAAGTTAGACATGACAGCTAGTCATACAAAACCTTATCCAAAACTGCGGCCTTTTCAGCCTTTTCTTCTCTCCGAGCCTCTCTTTTCTTCTCCTTTCTGGGTGTGGTCATTATCTTCTCCCTGAAGAAATCAAGTAAAGAGGAAAAGTTATACCCTAAGAAGAGCATATTAAACCACAAAAATTTTGTAATGTAATTATATTGCTGTGAAAGGAGATAAGAATATAGAGGCAATGGTTATATTTATAATAAGGCCATACAAAAGAGAAAAATCAAGGCAAAAGGAAGCTTCCAAACAAAGAAAATCATCACCCCCACAACTGACAAGTTTTTTTTTTTCCCCTGCATATTCTTGATACATACAATAGGATTTCTATTGAATCATGACACAAGCACTTTCAATTGGACCTGTATAGAAATGTTCATTCTCTTTTCACATGATAAGTAGAAACATATGCATTCAAGGCTTAATTGTTTAGCAAAATCCAGTCTTCACATGAAAAATGTCAAGGGGTTATAGCTAAGTAAATATTTGGCTAGCCTATTGTTTACTTTGCCAACTTGAACAAGTTATTCTGGCAGTCAAACCAAATATGCACTTAAAGATAAGCTTTCTCACCAATTAAAACCATGAGCACAACAATCATTAGGTGTACTCATAGCAATCCGGTATCAAGTATTTACAACTTCAATTGACAGATTTGAAAAGAGAGCAACACAGACAGTAAAAGAAGCATGAACCTCGTTTTTAATGCAAGCTTCCTCATGCGTATTCGCATCTGGGTCATCTTAGTTAATCGTTGTTTTGTTTTATGAACAAGGAATTTTGGCCAATACATCTGTCAAGGAGAAAGAGAAAGAAATTTAGCAAGGAATATGGTGCCTAGCACAATAGCATATATTGATCAGTCAAATGCAAAAAACAGATAAACACAATACAAGATTTTAGTTACCAAATGTTTGTCGATGACTTCAAGTGCTTTCTCATAATTTCTAGGCAATTTAACTCTTTCCCACAGTTTATTTGGCATATGGGCCCTTTCTATAGTTTTCATGTATAGATAGAACACTCCTGCAGAAAATGAAGACCACAACATTGTCTGGTTAAACAATAAACCAATAACATCAAGGTGTGAGCAACTGTACAAGCAAAACTGCATTAATTTATTTAATATGCAAGATTTCAAAGTCAAATCTTCTAGGCAATAACACTATCAATCATTAAACAGAAACATCCATAATAAACCAGTGCAGAGAAAATATTTTAGAACGACTCCTTTACAGAAGATGTTAAATAAACTGAGGACGCATATTTAACAAGACACGGCCTTTTCCTTAAGGGCAAATGATGGCCTACAACACCTCCTTGAAAAACCTATTTTTCCTAGGGGAAAATAAGGCAAGAATACAACACCTGGAGTACGTTGCTCCACAGAACAGAAAGCTGCCTCCACAGGCTTGTTTAATTTTCTTTAACAAGTTATTAATGAACTTTGGAGCTCGACTTGATCATTACCCATTAATGGACTTTTATCAAACTGAGCTCAACTAGAGCTCAGACAGATTGATCTAGCTATAGCTATATTTGAGTTTTTTATGTTTATTGCTCTCAACTTCGAAGCTATTGAAACTAAATCTTGCTGGAGCTTAATTTGATTAGTTGAATACCTAAACTCAACCAAGCTCTTATTAAGCCAAGAACGATTTCAGTATCAAATAATCTAATTTGTCTTTTAGCCCTAAACCATGTGCAACCCTGGTGCCCATTCTCCACCATTTTGTTAAACGAGCAGCCAGTCAAAGATAATAACAAATGCATTAAGTCACAACATAATTAGTTATTTTCCAATTCATTTCTTCGAGTTCCATACTACATTTTGTAAGAGGCAAAATATAATTGACTACAAAAAGTAATACAGTAAAAAAACCCAGTCTAGAAAACAAAAAGAGGTGAAATTGTTCACGGATGGAAAGAACAAATAGTACCTTCATGATCACGGATGGTGGCGTAGCGACTATTAGCAAGAGGGCAAGAGCTCCGATTACACACTCCAGTGACGTTATACGGGTTTCGACAAAAATTCCCCGTTTCAATTCTAAAATTAAACACCCAAAACCCAAACCCATAAAATTAAAGCTAAAAAAAAACAAAAAATACTAACAAATCCATCAAGTTAGAAATTGAGGAGCAGAAAGAACAACAAAAAGGAGCTTACTTGGCCATAAAACTGCAGTGATTGTGTCTGATAACTTGCCATATTACTTCGTCGTGCTGCATTTTGATCTGGGTTGATGATGATTGATTAGCTTATTCGGGTCTTCTTTTCTTTTTGGGATTGAAGGGGGAAAGAGGAAATTACGGGGTTTAGGGTTTATGGAAAGGCTACTTTGAAGACGGTGATTTGGTTTGTTGTCATTTTGGGTCGGTTTAAACTACTCGACCGGGTTTTGGTTCCCTCCATATTTCCCTAAATTGTACTTCTCTCCTCTAAATTTTGTCATAACTGCAGGAGTGGCCCCTTAATTTGTTCTAAATTTATTAATCTCCCCAAAAGTTTTTATTTATTTATTTGTCCTTTAAATTGCTTATAAGGGTGGAGCGGGAAACAAATGTCCTCATCCATATAATTATGTTCACTTCTCTATTATTTACTGCTTTTTTGATACTTCTAGCTCTTTAATTTCAAAAACATCCTAATGTGAAAATTTTTGCGATTAAAATACGATTTTTTTTAACGAACTCTATAAAAGATTACGTAGTCTAATTCAATACCTGAATGGTTGTTAATGTGATTACAGAATTTAAGAGGCATAACTCAATTTTTGTAAGAAACAAAGGTGTACTCTCCTTTCTTCTGTTTATTCCTTTTTGCTTCTTATATAGTCGCAGTCCACAAAATTTATATAAATCGTTATGTTTCCACAGATGCATAACAATTTATTTGTAAGTGTTACCTCTGGACAGCTCAGTTTTGTCATCCATAGTTATCCAAGTATGAACTCATGAGACGTAACTCAATTGTATTGGTTTAACCCAATATTAGAGGTTGTTTATCAAGAAACAGTAGGACTAGGAACTGATTGTGCCTAGACGAAAACAACTGCTTCTCAACTCAACTCAACTCCCTGGAAAAACACGTCCCATGTCTAGAAAAAGTTTACCAGAAACAACGGCTGCACCAATTAAGAAGGAGAATGGGGCATTCCAATTTTCTCTCGAGTGTCGTTACTATCCATCCCTAGCTCGTGCTGGACACAAGTAGACTGAGCATTCATTATTCCATATCATATTGCTTATCTTCATCGTCGCCATCTACTGCTACAAATGCTTGCAGTTCATTATCTTGACGGGACCTCATCAACAATGAATCCCAGACGCATGAATATATTACTACGTATTATTACGGCTAGCTACAAGAGGTTCTTTGCTGGTCCATGATCATGCCAATACTTTGATGTGAAAGCCTTTTAAGAATTAAGAAGTAAATCACTACTGTTTCTGCTCTGCCCTTTTAGCATTAATCTAGACAGAAATAGCATTCCGGACCAATACGAGATAAGGCTACATTATGTGGTGGCATTTCCTGATACGTACGATACACAAAAAAGACAAGGAAAGGGGAATGTATTGGGAATACTATATACATATTGCCGAAGTTAATTTATCTTCAAGAGATGAAGAGATAATAATAACAACCAACTATCGTCCATTGGTTGTGTTATCAGACACCGGCCATGCACTGCAATATTGTTGTTACTATTGTATAGTTGAATTATTTCCTTTCTCATGATCTAATCAAAATTATTATGACACCACCCCATGACTGTAGATTTCGTTTTCATCCATCCTAATCCAACTTGACCCCACCACTTCATCGGATAAGATGGAGATTTTCTCCCCTTAATAATCAGTAATAATAATCATCATTGCATGCTCTCCCTTGTTTGTGGCTGCTAATATGAGAAGGTAAGGACCAATACGTAAAGTGCGTATTGGATTAGGCATCCTTCTCTTGTAAGTTGTAAGTAGTGGTATTCGTCTTTGGTTAATTTAATTACGTATAGCATTTAATTTCCCTATAGGGAGGGGGGCTGTGCTGGGATTCCACTTTTCTTTTCAATTAACTTTCATCTAATGGAGCAAGAACCAGTATTCGGCATTGCCTAATTTGGCGTTAAATGAAAACATATATTTATATAGTAGGATAAAAAAAGAAGGATCAAGGAGGGAAGTTCCAAGTCAGAACACTGAAATCAAGCCAAATATCGTTAGGTCGTGGGATTGCGATTGTTTTGTGTCTGCTAATGTAGTTTTGTTTACTGAAGAAAAAGATAACCTTATCATTTTTCTTTACGCATCTGCTGGTTCAGACAGGGATAGATGACAATTTCACTGGAAAACGTCCTTTCTTTCTATCTATGCGTTCAATTCAACTCTCTCTTTCTCACGAGTCTCACAATTTCCTTTACCCATTCCAACCCTGGAATGACCCCAAGTTATCTTTCCCAACTGCAGATAAACTTTCCATTGTTCTTTCTCCATGATCCATCCATGTTCACTCTTCAAAAACCCTATAATACTAATAAATATATAATGACACAGCTGCAATGGCTCCACAGACCACACCACACTTTGATGCTGACGTTCCTACAGCACCGAACACTTTGATCGTGATCCCATCCATAGTCAAGAGGAGAAGAACAGGCTTAATTCTGAGTGGAAGGTGTGCCCGGGCCTCGCCTGGCAAAAGTCTTTTCCTCCAAGCGATGAAGAGATCAGAACATTGGTGGGGTAGGATAACCTTAAACCACTTTTTATTTTATCTTCAAAAATTGATTCCCTTTCAAAATGAAAAAAGAAAAAAAAAATTGATTCCCTTCCTATCTTCGTGTCCTTTTGATTACTTCGCTCATATCTCATCTGCCCTCAATTGATGAATGGCAGCATTTCTTTTGCACCCGAAATTATGGCAGCATTCATCTTCCTCCACATCTCTTTGATAGGAAGAAATATAAAAAAAGAAAAGGGTCCCTTTCCTTTCTATCTTTTTCCCTTCGATTTCGATTTTGTTAAAATAATTTTTTCAATGTAGTCTCAACAATAATTGGTCCATTTCTTGCTCCAGCTGTCACTTGGCCATCAGCCATCAATTCATATGTCGCCTTCATTTTCATTTTTTTCTCAGGCAAATGTCTTCTCTGTCTTGACGTTAATTGTTACTCCCTTTCACTCGAAAGAAGAGTTCCTTGCCCGAGCAGAATTATTCCACTCTGTTTTCCAGTGTTGGCCCCGTCCAATGAATTCCACATTCAGCCTCTTCTTCATTTATTATAACTATTTTGTTATTATCTTTTTTTCAGTTGGTCCGTTTTTCTAGTAGTTTGTAGAGACAATATGCAATCGGCTTCTTCCAAGTCCTCCAGGCTCCACCTGACCTGGTCTAGAAAATGAAATGGATACCCCAAGTCAATTTAACTCCATATCACTTCCTTCCCTGTCAGAATTAATACAACAAATAGCATTAAAATAGTGCAAGGGAAAAAAAAAAAACAAAGCATAAAAATCACGATATTTTGTATGGTGGATATAATAAACAAATAAAAAAAATACCATACCCCATTAAGTAAGTACACTCTGAGTCACGTCCAAGTTGGCACTCTTTCATCCAATGGGAATTCTTCTCAAAACACACAAACTTGTTACGTGCAAAACTTTTGGGATCAGCCAAACTTCATTAGGCAATATGAACAGGTCTGCACTTTATGAGCTAAACAAATTCGGCCAAACAAAATTTTGCAGAATCAAAAGTCATGTTGGATTGTTTTCTAGCTTTAGCTAATCGTGACTGTGTATCAGGTAATGCGGGAGATTTTGCGGGATCGTTTTTTGTGCAGTGCACTAAAACATTGAAAATCACTTTTGACACCTTTTGAAACCACAAAGTCGGAATATTTTGAAAGTTCAATAGATATTTGACGCTGAAAAACAATTAAGGTGAAGAAACCGAGTTATGGATCTTCCGCTGCTAAAGATGGAGCAAACTTTCTTGCAGACTGACCTTGAGGACATTGGAATTTGATCCACTGGACATCAGTGTTCATATCTTGCCGCACCTGCAAGGGCAAAATGCAAATATCAGAATTAGCAACAAAAATTCCAGTGCCAACAACAAACATGATTCAGAAAATTTTACCATTAAAAAAAAAAAAAAGAGCAACACGTTAGTAAAAACTCAAATGTGATGAAAATGAAATAAGATCGCATACTCCAATCCATAGTGAAACGAGGAGCATAAAAACAGGATAATAAACGTCCACAGAAAATATAGTTACGTGTTACAAAATGCATATGAACTTCTATCAGATGATGAAAAGATGAAAGTAATATAAACAACAACATTGGATCGACGGCTGTTTGTAATCATATCGTTTGGACTAGTGGAAAAAGCAGCATAGCAGAATGGCCTGATTAATTGCAAAACACAAACCATCACAATTGGATTTTTGACGATGCGGTCCCATTACAAAATTGGACGACGAGGTAGTAAAATTTCTATTAATTGGCTTCTTAAGGATTAACAAAAAAGACAATCCCTTCTGTAAGATGATTTACAGTAGCTTCTTACATTAAATATATCTGCGTCTGCTTGGCCAAGCTTTTTTGCCCACTTCTTTCTTGAATATAGCAATATATCAACCTATATTATCAGGTTCATCTTTCCTGGTGTTTATCTTCCGCTGGCAGGGGAAGATATAGTCCAGGTGGATCGATCGGATATTTATAGGACCCTGCTATTGCCAGTGGTTGCCATGTTGAATGAGATATACATGGCTGCTAGCTTTTCCAGGGCCACAGTAGACATACTGATGATGAGGAAGCCCCTTTGCAGCAGCTTTCTCATAAGTCATCAGGGGATGGGGGTATGCAACGGCTGGCCTGGACATGATCTGATGGACGCACCTATCAGTTGCAGCTGATTTAATTGGACGCCTAAAGCTGATCAGGCTAGGGGAAGCAGCAGGTGCTGGGGAATAAACTGGAGAAGTAGCCTCATTGCTACTAGTAGAAAAGGAGGCAATGGAATGGGAGGGAGACGATTTCTTGGTGGTAGGTTTATAAGGGGTTGAAAGGAAAGCTCTGATCTTGAGGGCATTATTAGTGGTTGGTGAGGCTGAGACCGCAGCTAGATCATATTCCTCGATGAGATTGGCAAGATCCTCATCCGAGGTGATCGAAACAAGTGCATCCATATCTTCTGTTGGCAATTGACATCTTAGACTAACTGATGCTCCACACATCTCCCCCAGCTTCATCACTAGCTCTGCCACCACAAAAACAATCCATATAACATTAAAATTCACCATTTCGGTATTTACAAATCCCAATCTCATGCTATTGAATACACACACGCACACTTTTTTCTCCGATACATGTACATGTATGCTGGAGCTATAGGAGATTTCTGCTGATTGATATAGAGAAAAAGAACTAACCAGAAAAGGAAATGGAACGTTCAACAGCAAGGACACGGGTTTCACCACCATGATAACGGAGCTTGCCATCAGGATAACGGGGGAGGATCTTGCCGCCATAGCTGCAAAGAAATTTGATGGTGGTTGGAGAGGATTTAAGGGTTACGTTATATTTGTATGTGTTAAGCATTGAAGGGCCGACCATGCTGCTTGGAGGCTTGGGAAAAAAAGTTGCTAATGGGTCCAGTTTTGAGATACTGTGCTACTTGTAGTACTAAAACTATCACAAGATGGAAGGGAGAAAAGAGACTAGAGGAGGAGAAGAGAGCTGTGGAGTTGCCTCTTCAAGCCTATCTATTGTACCCTTTAAGCCTAATTTATAGAGTTTCGGGAAGGCTCAAGGTTTTGGAGGCTGACTGGGATCAAGGCTAGCAGCTTCATCACGATTTCCATTCCCCCCCCCCTCCCCACCCCACCCCGGTCCCCATCGGGGCCACACACCCCCGAATCCAAAGCTTCGGCTATACAGATTCCCATTACAACCCTGAGGATAGGGCTGAAAATAAGTTTCAACGAGCGGGACAGACTTATGTTCAGGATTGGCTTCAAAATTAAAAGAAATGTTTGAACTTGAATTGTGTTTAAAATTTTTTTGAAAGGAACTGATGGAACTTGACTTGAAATTTCATAAGTATGTTCACAGAAAACTTGATTTGGCTTATCAAAGTATCGAATTCAAGCACATACAATCAAAGTTTGGTTTGGCTTGAAATTTCATGTTGTATTATATAGAATTTTTTACCCTAATTTGTTGTTTTTTTTCCTTAATTTTTGCTCTCTGATATTCCGAAAATCTATGACTATGAATTAGGCATGTGATTAAAATCAATTATACCTATTCAAGAGACAAGAGTATTATATGCTTACTATTTTATAAGATAAGCAATATATAGAAAGAAAAGAAGTGGAGTCAAAGAAGGAAACTAATAGGTATATTTTTATGAAATTTACTTATCTTATATGTTTCAAAACGTATCGAGCTGAACAAAATGAAGATCGTGATTGGTTCGTTAATATTTTTGAATTTGAAATCATGTTTGGGTTTGAATTGATACCTAAATAAACAAGTTTGAACAACCTGATTCAATTTAAATCGAGTAACAAATTATTTGGTTTGATTTACAGCATAGCCTGTGGGCCTAGCTAGGTCAAATTCGAAGCTTTTGGCACCTTGTTAGTATTATTTTGGTTGGAATAACTTCTAGTAAAAGACCAAAATCTTCTACTACATTTGAACCATTACATGTAAACCTAGCTGAGTTGGGTTCTTGAATTTGAATTTGTGCTGCTGAACAATTTCGTTTTACTGTTATACTTTTGACCCAATTTTGGAATTTGGCTCTTGTCATTATTCATGACATTTTAATCTTTCTGTGGTTCACTTTATTGTCATAAGAAAAGGATATTCTTTTTTATCCGGACAAGTAACTTGAACACGATACCCAATTTTTTGATAAACTCCAAAGAAAGACTTCAAACCTTACAAAAAAGAATAGGAAAAATGAAGAATTTAAAAATCAAATCAGGAAACTTATAGTCATACGGCCAATGTTCCTACTTGTTAAGTGGGATTCTAGAGACAATGACCCATGTGTTTGAGTTGTAAGTGTTAGTAAATTATCTACTAATAAAGATTTGTGGGCATTAATGAAGTCAACGTTTTTTTTTTTTATGAAAAACATTAATGAAGTCATTGTTCTTTTTCGTGTAGCAAGTACTTGTTCATTTTGGTGCGTTCAGTGACTGTTGTTTCATGTTCTTCTAGTGATTTTAACCGGAGAGTTGGATACACTTACCTTTCTGAATTTGTTCCCAAGATTGAAAATCTTCCTTGGTGTATAGAATTGCATGATGCTTAGCGTTAAATTTTGATTTCTAGTCCAGGAATAAGGAAGCCGTATTGCAAATGTTGAAACTACCAGAATCTATACTGCGGCCGCCACTAGCGGCCTGGTTTACAAAGCATACTTGTAAAACTTGGCCGGGATCTTGACTCAGAGAGGTGATCCGTACAACGGATTTTTGATTTAATTGCGGATTGAACAGCAAATTGGACAGCAATTATGTTATACAATATAATAATATATTTTAAATTATAAAAATAATTTAAAAAATTTAAGTTGGCGGTTTAACCGATGATTTTTTTTGATTCACTTGTTGGACCGTTGAATTATTGATTAGTCAACGAATTTATTATTTGTGTGATCTAATTAGTGATCCAACTCGATTCTGTAGTTTGTTTGTCGGATTGAACGGTTCAACCGTCGAGCCGAGCTGGACCGAATCTTATAACTATGCTCCAAAGGAAGCCTCTAAATCAGAACTTTTGACGGTCCAAGACCGGGAGGAGCTACCTGCCCCCACCGGACAAAGGACAGTCCCAAGTTTAGGTTTAAAATTTTGTAAGAATTGTGCTTCTACCCTAATAAATTGTAAATGTGACTTTACTAGCAAAAGTAAAATGTGAAAATTTTTGCTTTTATTCCGAATAATTTGATGAAAGCCAATATTATGTGCTCGGAAGTGCTTTGATACTTTTGTTGTTAACAAAATAACTAGCAATATATGTAACCTATCATTATCATTGTAATCAATGACTTTTAAGTATTAAGTCCGATGCTTTAAAAATTTATTCTGGTGGTGATTTTTATTGCACAAATTAAAAATTCATACTTAAATGCGTTGTCCAGCATTAATGAGTTATTCGCATCCTCGTACTTCAGTTATTGGTAAATAATTATATATCTCTATTTGTTATTACGAGAGTGTTATAATTGTCCATTTCGATTCTCATAATTACAGAACTCATGCCCCGCTGTAATATAGTACGTACTGGCTCCGCCACTGGGCAGAAGGATATCTCCACCAGATATTGCAGTTATAGTACTTGTTTTTTGGGGCCATATATAGTAGTTATTGAATACTTCTATTCAATTTATATGTACATCAATCTTTGTTTTCTTGATGTTGTAACCCTTCAGACGGGGAAGATTGTCCAGGACTTCATGGCCAGTTTTGTTTGCAAGGAAGGACGGAGATGCTTGGGACCTGCGATGGCCTGCAGACAGCTCTGGATAGCAGATTGGTGCCTGTCTCGGTAGTTGGTATGATTTCTTTCCAAGAATCTTGTAATAAGAATGGGCCAGGTCAGGTGTAAGATCAATTGAATATGTCTTAACAATTTTATTTTTTGTTCCAGACATACATAAAAGGAAAAAAGTTTGTTCCACATGCATTATTTTGTTTGTAGATTACGTTGGAATTGGATCAATATTAACATATCATGATTTCCCTAAAATTACAACTAATAATTCACAAACATTAGCGTAAATACTGAATTACTACAGTTGCAAAATTAAATTAAAGAGTATTACATTTATACTTGCATGGATGTGTACTTTTTCTTGTTTTGCACTACTAAGACAGAGCTTGTTCTCTTTGCTTCAAATTTTGCAAAAGCTGATCACGAAAAACGATTATAGTACAGACAGCAAAGCTACTTTTTAATAGATTATGCGTTTTACTTTTTTAGCTGTTTGAAAAACAATTATGATCTAATTTAGAAGGACACAAGAACATTAAAAAATATTTATTTAATGAATTTATAATCAATTAAGCTAATCAATTGAGAGCCAATCCATGGCCAACTTGTAAAGTTGTTACTTATCCATTATGGCAACTTCTTTTTATTTATTTATTTATTTATTTATTTATGAACATAACAAAATGAGAGTGATAGTTTACACTTTATACAAAGAGATGGATATGCAAAACGATGAATGTGAGTACTGCAGAGGCCCCGTCCCGGGCCAGACACATGGCAGCCTGGGAAGTCCAGAGTTGGGCTTGGACCCCAGGCTCATGGGAACTATCCTGGGGCACACCGCCGCTAGGGCTCCGGAGAACAATCCCGCAGGGGCGGGGAGAATCCCCCTCAGCGCGGGATTGATGCTATTTCGGGCAGATCCCGAAACGTACGGAGGTCGGGCTCTCGAGTAGGTATAAATGGTAACGCACACCAGTTGTGCAAGGTACGCTCACTACGAACAGATTACTCCCGATTGTTTTACCTCTCGTGAATTCCACTCACCGGAAGACTAACTTGACCGTCGGAGTGCCCCCGGGAATAACCTCGGGGCTCCCCTGCTAGTCACCCTAAAGACATTTTCTTGTTTATTTTGCAGGGTTTGGACACGCTCTTCTCATCAGCACGCCGAGCTTAGAAGAAGGTCAGCTCGGTCCTGGGAAGTTCAACGCTTCTTCAAGTACCATTCTCAATTTTGCCCATTTTCTATCTTGGTCGAGACTTGGATTTCCTGGTACACTGCGCTCTTCCTAAAAATTGATGAATTTCATTTTCTTACCGTCAATTGTCAAAGCCCCAAAATATTCCCAACTCCTTGTCTTCCTTTTCCATTCTCTCGGTTGTCATCCAAAATTCCAAGAGCTTGTGCTGTCCCGCTCTTGCATCACCATGGGCCACCTTTAATGGCTCCCACTTCATTTCCGGGACCTTCTTTTTCTCTTTTTTCTTTGTATTTCTTAGCTATTTCTACTTGAACAAACATTTCGAAAAGGAAGTGACCATATCCGGCCGCTCTATCTTTTTATCCTTTTAAATAGAGTGAATCAATGACGCTTTTGCCTTTTTCACTTCATGCTAGTGGATCAATCTGATTCACTCGAATGGAATTTAGGTTAAGATCTAAACCAAAAAAAAAAAGAAAAAGAAGAAGAGTCATTGGACATAAAAGAGTAAGAACACAATGAAGGAACCAAAAGGACCGTCTGATATACATATATTCAGGTCTCATCTCTCTCTTCCCGAAGGCTGATCGAGTTCCCGTATCTGTTAATTCTTTTCTATTATTTAAAATGGTTAATTTTTCTGCTTTGCATTTTCGAACCAAAGTTTTACCAATTAAAAATAATTGATATTTTCTGAAAAAAGAAAATAATGTCTCCAGGGGTTTCTGTTTATCCAAAAAAATTGGGTTTCAACTGTGTATAAGAGAAGACAAACGGATGAATGACGAGTATGGACGGCTTGCTGATTTGTTCCTATAAAAAGATTTCGCGTAGTAGGACAATTTGTTCGTTCTACATAAATAAACTTCTGATTCGATCATTAGAAGTTAGTAGAACGCTGGGATGAATGTCCATAAAAAGGACATCAGTGCCTTAATTTACACACGGCGAGGGTACTCACTTGAGAGCTGTATGTAGATTGAGATGTCAGCTCATTCAAGTGTTTCTTGGGATAATTCTTGATTAAATGGACCGCACCACAATCTTCTTTTTCAAATAACTTGCATTTTCACTCACGGACATCTTTTTCTTTGAAATGTAGATGTATGCTTTCGATCAATACAAAAAATCGTAATTGATCATTTCAGCCTTATAACACTACATTCACCCCAATATATATATATATATATATATATATACGGACTTGATATTCTGGATATTCCACAGTAGTCGAGATGTTGTAATATGTTGCTACAATTTGAAGAGCGCAGTCGACTTGCTGGTAGGGTCGGACGGTTTGGCCTTCCATGAGAAGGGTGAAGAGGCGATTTTTGGTTGGTAGCTGAACCGACCTGAATCAGTCCTCTCTGAGATGAGGTGAGGTGAACTCCTGGATCCGAAGTCAACCTCCTTGTCCGAAGTGAATGGCGGGGCTTCTCCCCTGGGATCACTCCGACGATCAAGTTAGTATGAGAACGAGAAATATGCTAGAGTATGAGCAAATGAACAGTGTATGCTTACTTGCTAGGAGTGTATGTGGGGTATTTATAGGAGGGTAGAGGACAGAGCGGAGAGCTCATGCTGGTGGGACCCATTCTCTGGTCATTACGGCTCTGTCCCGTGTCAGGAGGCCTGACTCTGACACTGTAGCCGCCTGAGTGTGATGACGGAGAGTATTGAGCAGGTTCCATTAAGAGTCTCCAGTGCTTTTCAGATAAAGCACTGGACCTGGGTGATGTCAGGGGCCGTGACCTTATCAGCGTGCGGCCGAAGTGGGTGGTGCCGAGGTCACCTACACGGTAGGCTAGGGAAGTGGCCGAGCTCAGGGGTTATGCCCAAGATACGGATGAGCTCTGATAAGGGACGAGGTGAGTTCACCTCGGACACGCAGGATGGCCGAGGTGAGCATCCTCAAAGGGCCTTACGTGTTGTTGATGTGATTTTTCACGAAGATGATAAGCATCCGCGTCAAGAGCTGGAGGACCTTTGCCAAGTTGCCATCTCCCTTGAGGTTGCGGGCCTTGACTATGGTACCAGACACAGATTGGGAGCTGACGTTGACCTCCAACACCGATGAAATGAAGAGCATGAGTTAGAGGCGCAACTAACATGACCATGCTTGCATAATCTGGAACCTGAAACCATAATTGGCTTTTGGCTTCATGATCTACATGTGACACCACACCATTGTGCTTTCTGCAAAACCGCCTTGAGGAATGTTGTCATTGAAGACTTGATGCAAGCTGGACAAGATGAGAGAGTGTGAACAATGATAATGGTGCAAAAAACACTACAAGAAAACTGACTTTTCACGACGCCAGAAATATGCTGCAAAAAGTCCAAAAACCGCCGCGAAAACCTTTTTGCGGCACAAATGCGACGGAATTAAATTGTGCCACAAAAGTAGTCGTTACAAAAGAAAGCGACACAATTTTTCAACATGTCGCATGCATTTGCATCACTCTTTGCGACGCAAATTTGAGTGTCACCACTCTACTTGCGGCACAAAAAATGCGCTACAAAATGTCCACAATGTCATGCGACAAAGACAGATAAATTACATGTTTAAACTTCTATAATCCTGACACAATTGAATTTTTAGGAATGAGCGATTATAATTTACACAGACTATCTTTAGAAATTAAAACAGCATCTCAATAGTTGTCTCTTGATTTTATTGTTAATCGAGTCCATCAAAACCGTCCTAAGTTCTTTCTACGAGTCAATTAAAAAGCCTTGTACGTAGTTGATGAAGTAAGTAGATATTTTAGGTTACAGTTGCTTTCTTGATAGCACTATAGCAGGAGTAACTTGAGGGGTGGACCCGATTAGATACCTATGCATGTCACACCTCAGAAGACTGAAAGCAAAAACGGGAGCACTGGAATTGATATGAATGTATGTCTGTAGCAGAAGCCGACGCCTTAATATATTCGTTGCATCTGCACTGCAGAAGCAGCTTTTTACATTTATATTTTGTGGTAGCCAACGCTGAACACCGAACGCTCCTTCATTCACATAAATAAATAATTTCCATTAATTCCGCCCGTCTGAGAATTATAGCAGTGTTGCATAAATTTTATTTGGGCTCATTCCATATATAATACCATATAGAGAGGCCTGGGCATTTTACGTGGACTTCTGCAATATCTCTCGTACTTTTTTTTTATTGATCACCGGTCGAACAGAATATTCTCTGCGATTTTGGTGGTTGTGCATGCATGTATCTATAATTAATCTTAACGTGTAGTATTTTGCGTATAAATTAAAATCCAAGTTCAACTGCAGGGAAGCTATGGCCATGCATCTATGATCTTTCAATGTATGATGAGCCTCTTTGTCTCGTACTTGACTATTTCCTACCACTTACTAGTAATTAGTAGTTCTCAATGAGAATTGGTCAGTGCCCGCATAATTAATTAGATCATCTATCTTCTGTCTTCGACGGCGCAAGTCTGAAAAATATGACAAACAACAACAAAATTTTCACTAGGAAATCGAGAGTTTGATTTGACGAATATGACATCTGATTGATGATGATGATGATGATAAGATTTCACTACACTTTGGGACTAGGTTCCCATTTTAATTATTTGCTGTATAGATAGAGATGTTGGTTGCTTGGTCTAATTGTACTACTTTGGTGTTTTACGGATTGGGGCATCAAATTTTGACATGATCGAAACCAAAGTACGTAAATTTGGCATCCACTTAGATGTCCCAACATTTTTTTTTTTTGGAACGAGGAGAGAAGAGAATAGAATGATGCGAGCATGTCCTTGTCAAATATACTAAATTAATTAGAAGATGATGCTGTTCCTTAGGATCCCAATCCTATCAAGAACAAACCATGTACTTTCTGGTTTCTACTATAATATAATTGTCACGATATTATAAGTAATCCAGGATTAAACTGCAGCCTCAGACATGAACAGCATGACAATTGAGATAAGGTCATTGTTGGGCTCCTGCGCAAGGAAGGCTGCCTTACAATCTGTACATCTGTATTCAACTCTCGGACTTTTGTCGTTATTGATTATAAAAAAAAAAAAAAAAAACCCCTTCAACGTTGCACCTATGTTTTGAAATTCGGACCGGACAATGACTCGGTCTAGATTAGGGGTCAGGGGAGGGTCGAACCGAACGGGGTGACGTCATCATGATGTCATAAATATGTTTAATTTTAAAAATTAATATGCTATGTAAAATTTCTAAAAATGCAATAATCTTGAGAAAGGTATGTTCATGTATATTTGGTGGTTCTAAGATATTTTACAAGAAAATACAAATAAAGTAATACAGTCAAGTAGCAATCTATATAATTTAATGCATATTCAACAAGTTTAGAACTAAATTAGAGGGCTTATTTGAAAAATAATACTAGAATTCAGGGCAGAAGCTATAAATTATAAAGATTTTTAGGCATGTTTACAGTTTTCTATCACTCTAGGGGTCAAACCATAAAATTGACAAAACTTTGAAACCCCAAAGCTGAATTCCCTAGATCTTTCCGTTCTTTTTTCTCTCAAAATCTCATTGGCCGTCATCGTCCTCTCCATCCCGACCTTGTCCTTTCTTCTCCAGAGTCCAGACGCATTCCTCCTTCTGTTTCTTTTCTTTTTTTTTTCCCTTTTGTCCCTTTTTCACTTCTATATCTTTGCATTTCTTTTCTATTTACCACGTGAAAATCATCAACACTATTTTTTTGTTGGGTGAAAATCATCAACTCACATTAAGTTTCTTCTGTCAAATGCTGAAGCTGGGTCTGCCATAGGAAAATGTGGCTCAACTATAAATGATTTCTAGACACAGTCTGGAAAATCGTCAACTTCTCTTCTTTTTTTTTTCTCAAATCTTTTAATTTTAACTTTAGATCTTTCAATATTTGTGTTAGAATAGCCATATGTGACTACACCACTGCTGTTGCCGTCGAATCTGCACTCAAGGATCGATATCCATGCTGAAAATTTTGGGAGAAACATAGCAGAAATTGGATGCTCAAAAAGAACCGGTTTTCCCGGTTGTTCCAAGTTTCCGGTCAAACCCGAATTTGACCGGTTTTGACCGAGTCTTTGTCACTCGAGTTTTTGAACCAACTCGGACCGGACATGTCTCCAACTCTCGGTTCCACTGGGTCGAACCGACCAGTCCGTTGCACAGACGTAAGAAAGATGACTAAGACCAGCAATACAATGACTCAAAATCACAATATAATATAGCGGTCTAGCACTACTTTTGAATGGATTTTTTCTTTAAATTCTAACACCATTTTTCGACCGTCACGCAGGATTCTTTTTTTTTTTTTTAATGTCAAACATTAGAGGCCAATTCTTGTGGAGCCGGGCTTGGCCCAATTCTTATCAGCACGCTGCAAAAAACAAAGGCCAGTTAGACCTCATTCACTTGGATGGAAAAGTACCTATAACATTGCTTTAATTGCGGCATTTTACTAAAATGATCTGTTAAACAACAAGAATTAGGTTCCAATCACCAATACTGGATTTCTGCGCAAAACTATGACAAGAGCAGCTTTGGGCTTTTGGAAATCAAGGCTTTATGGTTTTGTGAGAAGAGTTTTGGTATCTCAATCCTGTCAAGTGCTTAATCAATAATAGCCTCTACAATGTGAGTATATCATATTTGCAGCAGGCCTCTGGGGTCGATGGATATTGCTGCTTGCATAAAGGCTCGGGGGACATCAAGTCTCGTAGCGTATAGTACTATAAGATTTAGATATGTGTGGACCATTATGGGAGCTGGCTTGGGATTTGGGGATAGGATGTTGTGAAGGCTGTTCCCGAAATGGGCCGAGAATGAAGTCCGTCGTAGAGCATCATTGACGAGCTGCAGCCTCAAACAATTCTTGTGATCTAGGGGAACAAACCACAATGTCAACATTATGAGCCTGGTCCAACTCCAGAACATGATAGTGGTACTGGGTATAGTGGAGTTCAACCTTGGGTTCAAAGCGGGTAGATAAAATCATGCCGGAGTTGTTCAATCTTGAAGTCTCTGGCCTGTCTTAATGCAGTTATGATTTTGGGCTTATCATCTTGATTTATCCCAAAGTATAAATATCATAGTATGCAATTTCTGATGCACAGACAAGCTCACAAGCATTGTAAAGTTCTAGAACTAAGCATTAGAAGTACGGCTGCAACAATTGTTTTCTTTGATTTTCTGGACCATAAATGAGTAGAAGACAAGAAACTTCACCGATCGCTTGTTATAGCCTCGGTCATTTTAGAGTCCAAGGTAAATTTCATCTTTGTCTCGGGGGACAAGGTCCAATTAAGGACTCGAGCCTTGCTGATCGCGTGTGGACGGCCTCATTGTGTAACGCCATAATCTATTTTTTTTTGTCAACACATAGAGTATTCATTTCAAACTAATTTTCCTGCACTTCTACACTCGCTCCCAAGATACAAAAGACGGTAGAAGGAATCGAACCCTGACTACACAGTGCCGGAATCTAATGAGGCAATTTCAGCGCCAGGCGAGCCGACCCGAGGGTGTAACGCCATAATCTAACTAGTCATCATGAAAATGGAATGGAAAGTTGAGCAAATAAATAAAAGAAAAAGAAAAAAAGTGTAGAAAAGTGGAAGAAGAAGAAGAGGAAAAGGACAGAATGGATTCTTTGGGCAAAATTGCCTGTCCCTCCATCTCTCTGCTTGTTAAAGATCCATTGGTAGTGGATATGGTATCTTGTTACGTCTAATTTTGAAGTTAAAACTAGTGGACGTGTACGTGCCGTGGCCAAGAAAAAATTCAGCCACCACTCGTTCCACTAGACCCCAAACCAAGCTGCCAATCCTTCTACACCAAAGAAAGAATATGTAAAGACTGACTAAACGCCCATGACCGTGCCTCCTCCTCCAGTCCTCTTCCACCTACTCTTTTCTCGTCTCTTCCTCCTCTACTTTCCATGGCCAAGATTCTACCAGAATAATCCTCCCCTTTTCACTTCAAACGCACTCTTTCCCCACTTGCTCAATCCTTTCTGTTTTTCTGTCAAGTCATGACTTCCTCTTACTGTTTATCTTCTGCTAGAAACAGGGCCACTACACCAGCTGAAGCCTTCTTAGTTCACAATTCTCATCTTTACCTTCCCACGTACAGGCACCGTCTCTTCTCCAGTGAACCTAAAAGAGACCCTCTTATTCTCAAGCCTCGGCAACGGCTGCTTAAATCTTCTTTTTCATTTTTAGGGAGGAAAAATTGTAGCTCTGTACACCCTTTTGCGGCCTTATCGTCTTTTGCTGAAGCTGAAGATCATAAAGGTGGAGATATAGAATCTGAAAGGCAACATGAAGTTGATGATGCAAGCACGGATGTTGAATTGCCAGGCATGGCGCAGGCCTTCCATATGTCCTCAACTACAGCTGCTGCTGTTACCATATGCATAGCAGTTGCTGCTCTTACTTTTCCCTTTTTCATGAAGTCACTGACTCGGACTGCTGGATTGAAGGCTAAGGTTTTGACATATGCTACATTACTCTCCGGTTTTTACATGGCCTGGAACATTGGAGCCAATGATGTTGCTAATGCCATGGGGACTTCAGTTGGTTCAGGAGCTTTATCCCTCATGCAAGCTGTACTGATTGCTGCAGTTCTGGAATTCTCGGGTGCATTGCTGATGGGAACACATGTAACCAGTACAATGCAGAAGGGAATTCTGGTTGCCAGTGTTTTCGATGGAAAGGCTACTTTGCTTTTCGCAGGGCTGCTATCTTCTTTGGCTGCTGCTGGCACTTGGTTGCAGGTGCAATACTATATCCTTCATTTCTTGATCTGTATGGTTGACATTCAAGATGTTTCCAAATTCTCTAGCATACAATTGTATTCTCCGTATATATGTCGGACAAAATTTATGCAACTTAAAAAAGGGAATGGACGTTCAAAATTGCTTCTTTTGTTCAAAATTGTATAGTAACGTTGGAAGCACGTTCTGACTCGACTACTGAAAACATTAAATTCATTGAAAAACTGGCTAAACCTAAAAGCATTTTAGTAAGATTCTCTGTCCTATTTCCATTCGGAATTATCAAGAACAGTAACAATATGCTAATGTTCCAATTTATCTATACAGTGATGGCGACCATTTAATCTACTCTTTTCCTTTACAACTCCTAGAGTGCAGGATGTCTAAGGTGATGCAGGAGCGTAAACTTAATTTTGAAGTCACTGCAATTTTACAGTGGCAAAGCCCCAGATACTAGTGAAGAGCTTTAGTTGAATTCCTGCACATAGACTCTGTTACAGCTTGTTTGAACTCTAAATACCGTGGAACTTGATGATCAAATTATAGAAATCTTTCTATCAATGACAGAATATCCAAGATAGACAGTTTTGAAAACAAAATTTGAAGGTATTGATATTTGATACCCTTAAGTCTGCAATGATGATATATAACAAAAACATCCTTCAATATCATCTTAATGCTCTACTTAAAACTGGATGCTGTGTACTCCAACATGCTACTACTTTTATATGATTATCAATAACATGATTGGACTCTTCCGTTAGTCAACTAGACAATGTTGTTGATGAAATAGCACAATGTCTCTCAACTTATTCAGCTTTAATCACTCAGCACGTATCAATTTACACTGTTATTTGTTTTATCTCTTCCAACCTCTTAACAAATCTTGGTTGTGTGCACAGGTTGCATCTTACTATGGTTGGCCTGTTTCAACCACTCATTGCATTGTAGGGTCGATGGTTGGGTTTGGTCTCGTGTATGGGGGAACTGGTGCTGTCTTTTGGAGTTCATTGGCAAGAGTAACTTCGTCGTGGGTGATCTCACCTTTAATGGGAGCAATGGTGTCATTTGTTGTCTATAAATGCATCCGCAGGGTATGTTCTTAATAGCTCGAGACTTGAAAAATTATGTTTGCCCAATCTGATTCAACAGCTGTCATAAGAAACAAGAAGAAACCTGATATTGATTATTCATTCTGAAAGATAAAGTAGGCAACAGAATACTACACAGATTCTACTCCAAAGTCACATATTCATCCCCACTGACCTCCTTTAATATTTTAGTTTGTTTACAGTGCTCCGAACCCAGGACAAGCTGCAGCTGCAGCTGCACCGATTGCTGTATTTGTCGGTGTGACTGGAATCTCTTTTGCAGCCTTCCCTCTTAGTAAGCAATTCCCTTTAGCTGTCCTCCAGGCTTTAGCTTGTGGTACTGCTGGAGCGTTTATCGTATACAGAATTATTCAAAAGCAACTTGGTCACCTGTTGGTCAAGTCTAATTCGGGAGAGGGAGAGCCAAAGGAAGAGATAATCCACACCAAAAATGTTGGATTTCTTTCTGACTTTGCTGGTCCAAAGGGTACCCAGCTACAACTGGTGTATGGAGTCTTTGGCTACATGCAAGTGCTGTCTGCCTGTTTCATGTCATTTGCTCACGGTGGAAATGATGTCTCCAATGCAATAGGTCCCTTGGCTGCAGCATTATCCATTCTTCAGGGGGGTGTAAGTGGAGCAGAAATTGTTATTCCTAATCACATTCTAGCATGGGGTGGCTTTGGGATTGTTGCAGGGCTCACGATGTGGGGTTATAGAGTCATTGCAACAATTGGGAAGAAGATTACAGAATTAACACCAACACGAGGATTTGCAGCAGAGTTTGCAGCTGCATCCGTGGTTTTGTTTGCATCTAAACTAGGTTTACCAATCTCAGCCACCCACACTCTAGTGGGCGCAGTCATGGGGGTGGGGTTTGCTCGGGGACTTAACAGTGTGAGGGCAGAAACAGTGAGGGAGATTGTGACTTCTTGGGCTGTGACAATTCCTGCTGGAGCAATCTTTGCAGTAATCTACACGTGGATCTTGACTAAATTGTTTGCATACATACTTTGAGTGTGCATTACGAGCGTAATGCAAGCTTCAAGAATGGGATAAACAATTGATCTTTTAAAGTGATTGTAGAACAAGTAGATTTTTTTTGGAACTTTGCCTGACTTGTTCGAGTGGAGCAATATTTAAGCTCCAGGCGAGGATATATATATATATATATATATATGCGAGACTTTCTTGTCCAAATTTGAAACCTCTTCCTGTCCTCATCCCTCAAATTTCATGGTAAAACTCTTATGCAGTATACATCACATGCCTCGTGTTGTACTCACGCCCATCTATTGTAATCTCATTTCTCGTGTAATAAGTCAAGCTATGATAATGGAAGTTTATCCAGCAAACAGATGCTATTAGCTGCTTGTCTTCAAAAACTACTAGTACTTTTTTTTCTGTTAAGCATGCATTTCATGTTTCAAGGATTAGTTCATTTGGTCCTGAGATATAGCTAACATCTCATAGGGCCAATGATGAATTCAGCTTGTGCCTCGTGTTAAAAAACAGTAGTGATTTCATAAAATAAGCAGATTTCACTTTTCTTCTTCATCTTTAGACCATTGAGCAGAACAACTCCAGCTCATTATCTCAATCCGTCCACCAGCCTTGTGTATACCAATTTCAGTTTTAATTTCAAAAAGCTAAGTATTTGTTTCTTAATTTTCACTTAAAAGTCAACAACTCGAGTACATGTACTCCAAGGGTGCAGAAATGGCCAACAAGAGGAACAGAAACAAAAAGGAGAGGGGCTTCAAAAGTTTGTTCATCTACTCAGACAAAAGATCACACAATCCTACATTGGATGCAAAACATGGAAAAGAATTGGAGATTTCCTTAATAACAAAACAAAATCACTTTTCAGAGTATCATGCCGTCCAGATATGTTTGATAAGAATTACAGCTGCCCGGTGAAAGAAAAGTGCAGATAAATACATCTGCGGTAACTCGTAACATTGGAAAGTATAAATGCATTCATGTAACTGCAGTCGAGACCAGTAATCAGCAGTACTGACATATCAAAGTTAATGCCAAAACGAAAAGACAAAGTTCCCTTTTACTGACCAAAGATGTTCACAACATGTTTTTTGCCTCACCCTCATTCAGTACAAACATGCAAATTTGGTGAATGGAGAGCATAGAAGGAGATACACCTTGTATTACAAAGATACTTTTAATCTAGAACAAGACCAAGGAAGGCAAGGCAGAGTACAAAAGGATTTCGAGGATCTCTTTCCAAGGAAACATGATAAGCATCTGAGCGCACGCAAAGTCCAGATACAGTTTCTCTAGTACGTGACCACCAGAATCAGAAGCAAGACAAATTCATGGAGAAATTTCCTCTATAGACGTGAGGCTGGGCTCCCACTCTAGTTCCTTCCATGGTTTTGGCTTCTGGATTGGTGGTACGAACGACTTCTTCTCTTCGAAGGTTCTTCTTAGCAAACAACTGGACCGCCTATCATTGGAAACATAAAAGTCCTTCGCAGAACAAACAAATTCTTCTGAACACTCAGCTCCTACATCTGCAACATCCTTTATCAACAACAGTGGCTGCTCACTTCCCTTGAGTTTTTTGACATTCCCTTTCTGCAAGTGTCTACGTTTCAATTTGCGAACAGTAGTGCAGGGTACCATGTAGTACTTCTGCCCAGGCAACAAAAAATCATCTGCAGAGAGAACAGATTCATGTGGCCGCTTGAAGATATCTGGTCTGGCAACGCACATCCCAGGATGCTCCTCCATTAACAGAGATGCAGGAATTGGATGTTGATACCGCTCTTCCCGGCCACCTGCATGAACTATCCTGACAGTGGTATCCTTAAATTGTATGCTTAATTCAAGTGAAATATTGGCAACTCTTAGTTCCTTATTGCTTTTGGATTCTTTCTCTTTGTACCTGATTAATCCAAACTTAAGAGCCCACCTCTTCAGCATTGATGGCAACCAGAAGTCCCCACCTTGAAATAGCTAGCATTATGGTCCGATGGCTATGAGAATTTGATTATCAGGAGTTTCAATGTAATTAAACTTTGTCAATGCCGGCTTTGTCTCATGGCAGTCTATTGCATTTTTATCATTTTCCCAAATTACATCCGCGGCAAATCCAAGAGCTTTAAGGAAGTATATACGGACAATCAAATTCCTCCTTGTATTCTCCTCCACGTGAATATCAAAGCTTCAAATGAAGATAAACCAAGTATCCACCTTCGTTTAAAAATAGCTTGTCAACCTCGTGGTCCTGTGCCAATTTTGCAGACACATTCTTGTACCAACATCATACTCCCAAAGTCCTGATAACACCTGGCGTTCTAACTTTTTCCTTCTCCCACTAATCCAATTATTATGGATAACAAAACACCCCCTCTTCATACAGGTTTCACTGACATTTCTTTCCTCCCACAGATTTTGGTATGCACCATTTGGAAAAAGATCTCTATCCAAGAAATGAACAGTCATATTTGTTTCCGGTTCTAAGCATCTGTCATCACCTAGACGATGGAAACCACCTTCACCACATAAGGTGTCATAGAAGCTAGGTTGCTCTGAGAGATTAGAAGTTGATGCGTGTTGCACGACTTTCTGCAATGCTGCAATTGTTGTATCATCTGACTGAACGTAATAGAAACCAGAGTTGAGGCGTCGTGGTAAGTTAATTGGTCCTGCAAGCATGAGCATGAAATCATAAATTAAATAAGATTTTTCCAGATTGTCACGTTGGAGGTCAATGCCTTATTTCATATCAAAGTACAGAAAAATGAGAGACTCGCATAATAAGGAAGTTTTACATTCCATCACTTGTATTTTATGAGTAAGATAGCAAATTTATTATGAGGGGCTATTAGGACAAATCTGAAGCGTAGGGAGTTTTCATAGCGCAGGAGTAAAGCTTTTGAAGTTAATACCTGTTATGTTATACTCATCGGACTGTGCGACCAGAGTTGCACGACCAAAGGAACTAAGCAAAGGCAAGGGGTTTTTGAACCAATACACATCAACATCACTCAATAGTACATTATAACCCAGCTTTAATATCTGCAAGACCATCCTCGACTTGACTTTGGTTACTTTCTGAAAGCATTCTGTTCCAAAATGGCAGTCGTCAAAACTGACATTTGCTGGAATATCTGCATACTCAAGAACTGGTATGCCCTAGAAGCATGCAATAAATTCCTTCAGGTTTATCAGAACATGGAGAAATGCAGGAACTAAACAGATGGATAACAACAACACTTTGAGATGATATGCATACACACCAAACTTTGATGATGGTCATTTCACATTCCTCCTAAACTTAAAAATAGAACCAGACATTCAATCACACAAATAATAGAGAAGCATGTCACCTGCAGAACCGCAAACTCATAAATTTCATGGTCAATAGCACAGACCAAAAAGTTTGAAATCTGGAGGTGGCGTAGTCTGCAGACCCAGCTCATTAGCATGTCCTTATAACTATATCCAGCAACCGCTAGCACAATTGTCTTATTCTGGTCTGCACGCATTGAAAGAAGTTGTTCTAAGGAGAATGGAAGAGAAATTGAGTCAGAACTCTGCAGCTGGTCCTTCTGAGAACAGTTTTCAACCCCTTGACGTGACTTCATTACATTAAGACAATTCAGAATTTTCTTTTCTGTTAATGGTCCAGAAATACCTTGATTTCGTAAACTAAATGATACCGGGTCTCCCAGAGAAAAAGCAACATCTTGTTCTGAGTTTATCAAAAGATAGTTCCCACCACATTTAGAAATTCTAAACAAGTTTGAATAATTAGCTTCGTGAAAAGAAAATGACCCATAAAGCTTCCCCAGGTGAATGTTTCCCATGAACTCCCAATTCCTCTTTTCAATATCTGAATGGTTGGAAGCTTCCATTAATTCATAGTACACGTGGTTTATATCATTCACATAGGTATTTGAAAAGGTCCAAGTGGCATCAATAATCAACCTATAATCAGACGACAAGGCTTCAGTTAATAACCAGTGATGGTGAATCCCCTTTCTGTACAAAAAAGGAGGCAAGACTCCATTATGCAGCGGAAGATTGCAATTGTTCCATGCCATTAGCATTCTTCTTTCACACAATTCCCTCTGCAATTTCTGAGCCAAAAACCCCTGCAAGAAAGAGTACAAATTTACTGTGAATTCTCTTATGGTCCATGAAGTCTGAATCTGTGACAGCTTGCTTTATACCGTTTGGCTTGTTAGTTTCTTCCCTTCATCGGCTACTGACTTCTTCCAGTCCGCACCCCAGCGAACTGGAGAGTAGGACAAGTTTTGTGATGAAGCAATAAGTAACCAGTCGTGATCAAGTTTGTGAGCAAATCTCAAAGTGGAAATGAAATCAGGAAAGAGAATTAGTTCTGGATCAATCAGCACAGAAACATCTGAGTTCGATGTCTGTGCTTTGGCCACCATTGAATGAAAAAACGGCGTCCCAAGGAACCTACAAAAATGAGAATTTTCATCAGCTGCACAGTGTCGCTGTCAGTAATTATCTGTAGCAAACTAACCAGAAACTTGTCGGATCCCACTCTTTTGGTCAGAACACATGCAATCCTGTTCGCGCAAGGCTTCTACCAACAACAATTCTAGAAATGAAGATTCATTAGAAAGTGTAGGGCTTGTACTAGGTAGAGTGGCATCATAAGAGCTTATTAGTGTTGTCTATTGTATAACAAGCGAAACTACTAATGCCTAGAAAATGTCGACACTTGGATGTATTATAATTTATACGAAAAGACAATAGCAAAAATCACTGGACAGTTTAAATCATCGAGTCTACAACGTCGGACTTTATAAATTTAGCCAATTAATCAAGTACATAGCTTTCGAGACTTACGTGAAATCGATATTGGGCTCAACTGATACCCTGGAACCAAAGGCTGTTGCAAAAAAGACAGCAGAAGGATCTTGGCTAAAGAGCACAACGTCAATATCAGGTGATAGACCTAGCCATGATCTGATAGCGAGACCCTGTCTTTCTCCAAATGAACCCTCAAAAGGTCTTGGTGCAGCAAATATGGTGATCGTGGGACCAGAGGAATCACTAAATCCATTGCCAAAAAGCTTTGGCTTCTTTAACTGATCCTTAACAGAAAAAGACAACATCTGAGTAGCATAAAAGCTAACACCTATCAAGAAAATCCCAAGCAGCCAAACCAACCATATCCCAAGAGCCAGTCTCTGCCAATCAAAATCAGTCCACTTAAAGCCAGAAAAGACAATTGAATCAAAACTAACAAAATATATGAGCAAAGTGATGCTCAATAGGATGCAACTGTATGAAACCAGACCTTAAAAAAGGGAAAGAAAAGGGGGCTGTAGAGCTGCATTGCTGCTGTTTTTGTTTTGGTTTCTGAATTGCAGAACATACTGGATCAAGGCCCGATGGGTTTGACTTAACTTGGAGGCAGATTTTAAGAGAAAGAAGGCAACTTTAACGGATGCAAGAAGTTGAGGAATGTGAAATGGCACTGCCTCCACTCCCGGGGATTAGCAAGAAAGCCGCCGAGCCAAGTGGGCTTGTGCAAGACATGTGATGTAATATCACCATTTTCACGCTTCACAAATCACAATGAAGTTTTTTTCAACAATAGTTTTGTGCAGCTGGAACTGCCTTTTTACGTCGGAAAAGGAGCGGGGTTTAGGACTTAAAAAATGGTGGAGGAGAACCTAAAGCAAGAAAGGTCAGCTATCTTTTCATATAAAAGTCAAATGCTGACTTGCCCAACCCAACAAATCTGCTGGGTCCCAAATTCCTGAACTCTGTTTCGGAGTTTATTTTCGTTAATTATTTCAGAAATCTATTGGTTCCTTTGCTATTGCGTCTTTAGAAGCATTTATACAACAAAATAATAGTGTTATAACTATTCTTAAATAAAATTATCAAGTGGTAGGACAAAATGTGGTAAAAAAAATATAAACAGCTTAATTAAAGATGCATTCAGAATAATTTTTCGATCATTTTTTAATCTCACATATATCACATTATAAAAAATGTTACAGTAATTATTTCAAATAATATTTCAAATAATACTCTATTCAAACATACCCATACTTTTTCAAATTCCAATTACTCTCTCAATCATTAGATCTCTGAGATGCTAAATTCAATTTATCGTATTACTCTTTTTTCCTTTCAACGGGCCTAACAACTATACTTCTTAGTCCTGTTTGTATCCATGGCTATGTTTGGTTTATAAGCTTCTATCACCGCGAAGTCATATTGTAGTAAATTACACTTAAAATTTGGAGAGGAATGGATTGGGTGATTTAAGAGAAGAAAGTGTACGTGAGAGATGTCAAAATCGAGTTCTTCCACCTATACTAAAAATATATATATACACACACACACACTTACGGTGTGTTTGTTTGGATTGAAAATATTTTCTGGAAATCATTTTCAACAATTTCCGATGTTTGGTTGCTTTAGAGTTGGTGAAAATACTTTCCATAGCAAAAAATTTTCCTAAGGTCAGTGTAAAATAACTTCCCTAAACGAGCTAATAAAGTTGGTTTTCGGATGATTGTGATTGAAACTCTCAACAAAAGAACATTACTTTTAAAGAAGATGAAAGACTCAAAAGCTCATCAGGAAATTTACTGGTGAACTTACCTATGATTCTATTTCCGACAACTTTTTCGGAGCAATTTTGAATACAATTTTCTCTTTCCAGACAACTTTAAGATCTTTTTCATTCTTCATTCGAATTCGTTTTTGTTTCTCCTTTTCTTTTGGAACTCCAATATCTTTGTGTCAAATTGCCTTGATCTTTCTATGAAAATTGGATTTGGAGTTTATGGATCATATTCTAGCGATCGGTGAGATTACATTTTCCTCACCTCCCAATCAAGGAATTCTCCTAAGTCAACTATGGATCTGCTACTCGATCTCAAGTGGTAAGAAGATGGATTTCCGCGGGTTAAGGGTTTGTCGGCTTGAGGTGGCTATGTAGCAGTTGGCAAAGAACAGTGGTGGTGGTAATTAGTCATAACCGTTTTGAGGGTAGGAACAAAGCTGCAAAATTGCAACCAAACACCAGAAAATTATGAAAATGCAAATCTTTTCCTGGAAAATATTTTCATCATGAAAATGCTTTACATCGAAACAAACGGAGCCTTAAAATCGTTCTCTGACATTCATTAATCACATAAGCAACACCTCTTGTTCCCACATTTTGGCACGGCCTTTTGTTTCTAGTTCTTCCCTTGCCTTTCTAAGCAGATATTGATTTCATTGACCCCCGCTCGTCTACAACGATTCGTGAGCTATAGAAAATTTCCACCAGCTGGTACAGGCAAGCAGCAGTTCCATCTTTAATCATTTTAACTTGTTCCTTTTCTGGCTGAAAGTTGTTCGGTCTTTACCAACCCTTTGGTGTTTACAAAGAATCTACTTCTTTGATGAATACTACAATGCCAAAATTCGTTGACATGAGTTAATCCAATTGTAGGACAAAAGGGAAAAGAAATCATCCCATGGTTTGTGTCGAAACTAGGAGCTGGCATAATTACATTGAAGATGATCCAAATGCAGCGCTACATATTGCCTCTGTAACTACTACTTACAAGCAAAACAGGAAAGCCCTTGGGATGATATAACAAACCAGTCTCCAATATTTGCATTAACAAGAACGAAAATATCTGGTTACAAGGATCTTTAGGCACAAAGTTTCTGATTCGGGTATCTTGCATCTCCATCCAATCTTGGGTATCATCTTTTCCGACGACTAGGCGACCTTGACCTCGATCTTGACCTTCTCCCCCTAAAATTGCAAAAGATCAATTCATATGCTACAAAAATTCACGACTTCAAGATAGATGTTCTTTCACCTTAGTTGCAATTGATGGATGGTTATATTCAAATAATTGAAACTTTAATTAGATATGTCCAACAACATACCTGGAACTCTCAAGAGAAGAGTAAGGAGAATGCCTGCGCTGAGAGTGCTTGCTATGAGGAGACCGCGAAACTTGTCTATAAATGAAACATTGCATACTAATAGAGTTAAAATATAACTTTTGAACACGATTTCTCGGCCTTTAACACATTATGCTTTAAATGATAGGCCTGTTCGCAAACTTATTGTGGTCCTGACAATAATTGTTTCAATATTTGCCAAAAAGCACTCAAGGTCAAGGAGTTAAGCTAAAAGCTTTATTAAAGCAAAACCATCATCTGGACGAGTTTCCCTCACAGTGCCTCCTAAACAAATAATCATAGCCAATATGATACCTCATTCTTCTGATGATAGCAAGCTTTAGAGAATTGAATGTCAAATGTCAAACAAATAGTATCACAAAGATTTTAAAGAGAGAAATTAGTTTCTTCTCAACCATATTTATCAAGAATCACAGGCAAAAGCCTCAGCAAGTTCCAAAGCACGTTCCGAAAAGAGAAGCTACATAAAATAGTCATTCTTGACTTATTGCAATAATCAACATTTGCAAAATGCACGAGGAAAAGGGTAAATTTAAAAAAGGAAAACAAGACGCCTCTTTCACATGCTCTACAGAAAGCCAACAGGCCAAGAAACCTATTTCTGGTGTGACATAAAGATCACTGAATCCCAAAGACACAGTCTATGCGACATCACTGATCCTTTCCAACCCTTAACCTGTAGAGATTAAAGAAATATTGCAAACCAGAACACAATTACCAAACAGCTCCTGGCTTGCACAAAGTAGACGAGAAATAACAGCAAATCACTAACAATGCTGTTTACGTAATCAGCATCTGAACCGTAAATTGCGTGCTCTCAACATTACCAGTTGCTTAGTTTTTTTTTTTTTTTTTTTGTGCTGAGGGGTGAGGGGAGAGAAGAAATCAAATTATTTCAGGCAGGATTTGAAAATTTATCTACATCCAGCATTAGTAAGTTAGTATATTAAGAGTATTTCCATCTTGAGTCATATTCCCATGTGATTCATATATCTGATTATACGCTCTTGTATCTATGTCAAGTTATCCAGCAGTCAGCCTGAAGCAAAATCTGTTCTATGCAGATTAATACCTGATTGTTATCAATTACAGTTGTCAAGGAATAGAAGATGGGTAATACAATGAACTAATCAATCAATTATTAATAGACAAAATCAGATGAGAAAAAGCATCAGCAACAGAAAAAACAAACTAAATATGCCCATAAATAGTAATAATACACCTCACATAAGGTGACAGAAACTTCAGAAGTTTGCGGAAAGCCATAGGCAATTCATACAGAAAAACACAAGAAACAAGAAAGCCCATATTGCTCATACAATGACTTATGCTTTTAATTCTTCTTAAAACTTGGACAATATTTGGAAACAAATAAGAGAACCTAGAAGCATACGAGCATGAAGCATAATATTCTTAAAGCCAACTGTCAGAAAAAGGCACTACAAGTAAGTTATATTAACAAGGGCCTTTAAATACAGCACTTCACGTATCATATACAGCTTCACAATTTTGCATGTTAAAGTCAATTCAACCCTTTTCTTTGGAGTATTAATCCTAAACAGCATTCATGGTCTTACATGAAAAAAAAAGAGACCACAACAGTAAGAATAACAAGAGTGTTCCCAGATTATTGGGAGACTAAGATAAATACCTTTTCCTCGACCTGACAGGAGATGGTGATTTACGTCTCCTTGAGTGCATCTTTCTGCAGGCCAAAAGAAAATATAAGCAATTCTTTTGTCCTTCAGATGATAAGTTGAATAAAAAATAAAAATGATCAACAACTATTGAACTGAAATACGAACTTTTTAGAATTATCTGATGATTCATCACTTGAATCATAAGCATGGCCAACAACCAATCCACCTCTGTTGTCTCGATCCCTACCAGTGATGGAAGGCGAATGGTGTCTCTTATGTCTGCTAGATTCATTTGAGTTTCTACGACTAGATTTTTCTCTTCTATCATCCTCAGTTCTTTCCCTTTTCCTATCATTTTCTTCTTTACCACTTGATCTTCTGTCTGCATGCCTCTCCTTATTACCCTCCTTGTCATAATCAGGAGAGGCCCTTTTTCTTGAATCAGTATCCTTTGCTTTTTCTGAAGGTTTAACAACTCTTTCTTTTAAACCATTTTGATCATCCCTCCTTTCCTTTTTCAAGTGCCTCTGATCACGCCTACTATTTGTTCCCTCTTTCTCATATGCACTCTCCTTGTCAATTTCTAACTCTCTGACAATTTTCTCAACCGCATTTCTTTCTTGTTCACGTCTATCATTTTTATCTAACTTGTCTCTAGTTTCTTCACCCGAAGAATCACCCATCAGTGACCTTTTGGAGCTGTCATTTTCAACGATGTTTTCACTTTGACCAGCTACCTTTGCAGCTAGTGTGTTCATAATCTTAGAAGCAATGACACCATCCAGCACTTCACGCTCAGCCACTGAATCGGATAGTTTCGCTGCCTCTGCATCCTTTAATCCAAAAACTGCAGCATTATGATTTACTGTGGTAGCATTTTGACTATTACTACCGAGATCAGAACGCTCTTTATTTTCTTCCTGTGAACCACCATTATGAAGCACATCTGTGCCTTTCGATAACTTGCTTGATGTTGACTGATGCTTCACACTATCTTCCTTTATACTTTGTTTACCAAAACTCTCAGTTTCATTGTCCTCATCATCTGAGGCATAACTAGCAAGACCGAGCAAATCCCCACCAGAGACAGAACTAGACTTTTCACCAGCATCATAATAATTAGTATCCTTAGTTTTCAATGGTTGGAGAACATTCGAAGAGGCTCTGGAAGTTGCAATGATTGGTCTAGAAGTCTCTGCTTTATCATCCTGATTGGAAACACCATCCTCAACTAAAAAAAATAGAAATAATAATCTGAGTAAGCATGGACAGAAATCCAATTAATACTTTGGATACAATCAAGGTAAAAATGCAATAGGAAAGGAAAAAGATACAGGAAACTCAAAAAAAAGGATTTGTGTGTGTGTGTCCGTGCATGATTTATGCACAAAAACCACCTTCAACCGTGGGATCATCTTCATTAAGAACTTTCGTAGCAATTTCATCAAAAAGTTCATCAGTAACCTATCAAGATAACACACAGTCAAAACCTGAGTGAATAAGAACAAAAACTTATCAGTTATTCCAAGTGCAACCTTTAAAAGAACTTCAGTCAAAACGCGTTTTATCTCCTGATTTATTGCGGCAGTTCTTGCTGCTTCCACATCGTCCTAAACAACAATAGGCACCATATCAGTACAACAATGACCCACGAAGAATAAAGAAACTATGACATGAAACAGAAAATTGTTATTTTACAAAGGGGCCAAGGAAGGAGGGGAAAGAAGTCATCAGCCCAGAAGCATGCCTGAAAATACTTAAATTATAGGGGAAGTTGTAGGTACTTATCCATAGCTACTCTATCAAGCTATTGAACAAACTAAATATTTTCTACAAGAAAGATGCAAACTAAAGCTAAATTATCAAAACAGTAAACCATCAACATACAGCTCTTCAGAGATCGGAAAGAGCCAGTTAAAGCATGGCACACTTTGAAATCTTAAATCACTTCAAGATTTTAAAAACAAAAACAAAAAATAAAAAAACTTCAAAATGAATGTTTTCTTCGATCGATTGATAGAAATATTCCAGACCCTTTCCCAAATGCGTCATCAAATTTTTCCAAAGTTCAAAGTTGACTTGTTTGATGTTTTATTCAGAAAGATTCAAAAGGTAATCTTTTCCACAGCCCAAAGTAACAAGAATTGAAGGAGGAAAAAAGTTCAACAGTGAGAATATTCCCCTTTTTCATGACTAGCTGTATATATTAAAAATGATACATAAAAAAAAAATCAGATAACCTCGTCATCATCCTCATCCTCGGTTGACCTAGGAGAGTCTATGCTTTTGCTATCCCCCTGATCACCCTTTCCATAAGATTTATCTACAGCTTCATCTTCAATTGATTCAATATCCTCTTTTGGAAGCTCTACAGCCGAACTCACAATTGCAGGTTTCTTCTTTATTATTTCTTCTCGAAGCCAGTTGGGCACTGAAGCCTGAAAATATCAAAAAATGCAAGTATATATGCAATGATCTGACTGTAAAAACCATATTTAGATGCTTTTACAGGTAAGTACCTTTTTAGGGCGCTCAGAAACAATGGAAGGCCCAAAAGCATCAGCAGAAAAAGTTGTCCCAGGATGCATATCAGGCCCTGCACCAATTCCAAAGGGAGCAGTGACAGATGACACTGTTGGCTGGAAGCTTGGTCTGAGCATCCTTCCAAATATTGGTGCAGAATGCCCAGAAGCTGGAGGAGGTACTGGCACCGAAGGATCAACCTACCAATATAAGAACGCCATTAAGAGAGCTGAATATGATTGCAAGATAAACATAATAAGCAGGATAAGAACAACCACCTGAGGTCCTGACGGGAGTACTGCAGGAACTGAAGGATAAACCACTGCTGGCTCGGTTGGAGGGACAAAATTATAGTCTAGAGCATTGGTTGCAACAGTGTCTATGCCTCTTGTGGGGTCCCCTGGTTAGAAAAGATAACAATCAGCAAGCACGCAAAACATCAGGCATTTCCACCTTGGACAACCTAGAGAACTTGGGATGCCTGAAAAAAAACCTTACACAAACTTGGAGAATCAAAGAGCTAAATACTTCCTTCTTTAATTTCCTTGAACTGTGCATATACTAGTCTACCTTATGTCTTAAGCAGTTATACCATTGGCTACCAGGAAACTGCAAATTGAGAGTTCAATTTTCAATTTTCTTCACTTGTTTTTGCTCCTTCAATCGCTTATCATTCACACAACTTTTCTTTACCATTTTCAATCCGTTTCACCATCAAAGAGCAATATGATCAAAAGTTATATGCTTCAATGAACCATGGAAGTCTAGGAGAAAATGTATCCCGTATAATTAAAGAAGATTGATGTCCGTGTAAGTCATAAACTAAAAGCTCAAATAAAGAAATGAAGATTGTCAGAAGCATTATGCATGTATGCTACTAGTAAAGCCAACACACATAGAAGCAATTCTCAAATTAGAAGCTTCATGTGCAAAAGCAGTGTGTTAATTGTTCTTTTACCTGCAATAGAAGAATAACTAGAAGGTACCTCCTGCTGATGGACCGATGGACTTATAGAAGAATCTCGTCCAGGAAACACAGCAGCTGAATCTCCAGTTCCATCTTGAAAAGCATATGGTAACTGCTGAGGCTGCTGGTTGTCTGATGCAGCTTTAGCAGCTGCCCATGCCCGGGCCTTGGCAGCCCAAATTTCTTCATTGGTATGAGCTACAATTTGAGAAATACAATGTATCACATCATATCATTATGACAAGTAAACTGCAGGCCAAAACAGCCAAGCATTTCATTTATTACTTTTATTTGAAAGGGAAGAGGAATTATGACATCTTTGTTGAATTCAGATTAATACGGCAATTAAGAGCCACAGGATCCAAAAATCACCCTTAAATCTAGTACAATTCAAGCTTCATTAAAAATTTTAAACTGGCAATGTACATCAGAACCAACAACTTTTCTACAGGAGCTAAATAAAAGTGAAGTAGCCTCGCCTAGCATGTCCAACACCAACATGGCAAGTACAAAATAAATAGACCATGCAGAGAAACATGTTTTCATCTTTTTCAGTCACTTATTACCAGACAAGTTAAACGGGATGATGTAACAAAAGACCAGAGGCAAGAAGCCAATCAATATGAAAATAAATAACAGATGTTTGCTTACCTTGATACTCCCAACTTTGATGATGACCCCAATTAGCAGTCCCCCACTCCTACAAGCACATAGAACATTGTAATAGATGTATAATCTATAACACCTGTAATATAATTCACCAAAACTACATAATAGTAGATGGATTATATAATCCAGTAACTAAAAATGAATAGCAACAATCCACAACTACAGCAAGCCAAGCTCTCTGTCCACCTAATGGTCTTTTGCTTACAAAAGTAAAGCTCTAAAAAGAAAAGGCACCATTGCATTTTCCTTGCATGCATACGTATCAGAACAAACTGTACTTTCCCTCAATGGATATTAAATTCATTTTACTGGCTAAAGAACAGTATAGCCCGAAATCCCTCAAATTCTAGAAGAAATTTCAAATTCCATTTAAGAACCACTCAATATGAGGAACAGAAAAAGGCTAGCATTGAAAACTATCAAGTACTTGATTTTAGGATAAAAAAGGAATTCAATTTTAAAGAGGCAACCACATGGAGTACAGTTGAACAAGAAAGGTGCATAATATCATTTCCTTTATGATTCTAAATTTTAAAATTACAAAAACAATAACTTTAACTTCAACAACAACAACAACAACAACAACAATAATAATAATAATAACAATAATGATGATGATGATGATAGTGGTGGTGGTGGTGGTGATGATGCTATGACTAGATTCACATGTATTCCCTCATTTGGGAGAAGAAAGGAAACCAACGCCCTTTCTTATACTGTTATACACATCTTAAGCCAATCCCTAGTTTATATGGAGAATTTGAATGCAGGAAAACCTTGGCAAAATAGGAACTCATGTTAGCTGATTTCCATCTTTTACTTATTTGTGAACCATGTTCAAATTCTTCCAAATCATCCTCATTTTCTTTTTCTCACAGAAACCTTTCTAATCACATTGTTATCCTTTATCACTTAATGCTGCCACTTCCTATGAACCACCACGAAGGTATATTTGCTCATATAAGTTCCTCCTTCACCCATTCTAAGCTCTTGTATAACAACTAAATGGAAAAATCAATCAACTAAGTGGAATAATCTCATTTTCCCCCCTTTTTACATCAACTGCCTGATAAACGTAATGAATCTAGCCTGTTTCCAACTTCTGAACTTGTTAATCACAGAAATGGAGAGAGTGTAGCGCATGAATTTGGTCATAAGCCAAAAGACATTACTAGTGCTCCATTTCCTGTGTTCAGATTAAAAATAACCGAGATGATTATTTATCACACTTTAATCCCCTTATATATTTACTCATCCTCCGTACAATGAATCAACAAAAGAAAAATACAGCTACGGCTAAAACAACACACACCCCACCTGTCAAAGATTGGGGAAAAAGAAAAGAAATGTAAAGCTATACATTATGGATTGAAGGAATACCTGATTGACCTGGGAATACGACTGGGGAATCTGAGGCGGTGGAACATGCGGCCGAGGCGGAAGAGAAGCATGCGGATGAGGAACCGGAGGAGGGTATTGGTTGACTGGAAGCGGATGTGGCGTAGGATAAGGAGGAGCGGGAGCCAAATGATCGGAATGTGGTGGTTGTGGTGGTGGCGGCGGTGGTGGCCACTGCTGATGCGGCGGCGGGACATGAGAAGGAGGAGGAGGAAGTGGTGGTTGTGGCGGAGGAGTAGAGTGCTGGTACTGAAATTGAGTCGAGTACCAAGGGTTAGGTGGAGGAACCGGCAATCTCTGCGCTTGGTGGTGGGGGTGGTGATGGTGGTAGGGATCTGCTGCCATCGACGGCGGCGGTTGCGGAGGTCTCATATACCCATGAGGCTGCTGAAAATCCATTCCTAATATTTCGATTTCTGTTCTTTTAGGGTTTAGGGCTTTTAAGGCTTCGATTAATCGTAAAAGAGATGATAAAGAAGAAAATTAACAATATATTATATTATAAATACGATTTCAATTCAAGGGATTTGGCGAAGAAAGAAGAAGACGAAGACGAAGACGAAGATGAAGACGAAGCACTTTCCTCCATGTAGCATAGAGGACATTTTGCTCCTTTTTTTTAACCTACGCTGCAGCTGAATTTAGCAGTAATTATTAGTAATTAGTAGCATCACGAATGTAGTAGTAGGATGAAATGAAGAGTTTTTGGGGCATTTATATAAATTAAATTACTTAGTTGGATTTGGAAGAAATTATAAACCGCCCCCCAATTTGAAGAAAATTGTCGGAAATCTCTCTTTTTTTAACACTCACCCACATTCCAAACCGCTCCTCCTCGTTGTGTGAGGTTTCAGTTTACGGCTTTGGATATTTACATGATTTGACTCTTCAAATGTAATCAATGGGTAATGAACCCCTCCAGATTTGCAAAATTTTGTATTATGTACTAATAATTTTCAAAATTTTCGTTAGTTACTAAAAAAATAATTTGGCTTCCCAAATCACTACTGACCCAAATTTTTGTTGAAAATAAGAAGTTACGAGTGAGGGTTTTCTTTTTTTATAGTAAATAACCATGGGTTATTAATAACTGGAATCAACCTAATTGTAATTTGTTAAAGCCTCAAATCATTAGCAATTTGATTGTTGTACAAAAAATCAAGGTTACAATGCCGAATTCCAAATAATTTGGACAAGAGAATTAAGGGTGTGTTCAACCAGTTACTAGTAACCTACCCAAGTCACTAACAACTCTACTGATTCAGGGTAAAAGAAAAACGTAAACAAATTAGAAATTTTACCGGTGAATAAGGCCTTGTTCCTGAATACATGAAGATAAAAAGAAGGGTAAACAACAAAAAAACCCCATGTGGTATAGCTATCATACAAAAAAACCCCCTCTGGTTTCATATCATACACGTCGATACCCCATACTTTGAATTATTGTGAAAATTCGACGGAAACCGTCAAATGTACCGCGTTTGACTTAAACGCACTGGAAATGCGCGTGTTTCTTGCGGACAAGAGATTTCTACCACAAACTTTCAGCTGATATGCCTTCGTTACCCTTCAGTGACTTTAATAAAAAGAGGGAGACATCAAAATTGAAGGCTCGGCCTTCATTGACTTTAATTCTTTCAGCTAATATGCTCGGCTTCAGCCAAAATTGAACGATTTCCATACATCGAGAGTAATCAATCAAGCAGAGGTTGCAAGCCAGCAAAGGAATTGCAGGAAAGTGGAGAATCGATGTCTTCCTCAAGCTCTCGAACAACCAGCGGCGGAAACGGAGCTAGAGGTCTACGATACCAGTATAAGATATGTAATTGTGGAAGGAAGGCGAAGCTAAAGATTGTTGAGTCGGAAAAGCCATCGAAAGGAATGTTGTATTTTGTGTGTGAAAAATATGAATGTCGGTTCTTTTCATGGTGTAGTCCAATCTACAGAGACGAGCCAGATCGAGATGCACCTGTCCCCGTAGTGAGCCAGCATGTTCAAGAAAATTCGTATTTGGGTGGCGTGCTCTCAAAACTGGAAAATTTGGACAATGAAATGAAGAACTTGAAATTGCTAGTTGGTAGGCTGTTGTTGATGTTTTGGCTTTTTCTTGCAGTGAAAAGGAACGAAATTGGTAATCTGTATTTTGGAGTTTTGTTTTGGCAATCTGCATTTTGAAAACCCCCAAAAATGAACGAAATAAGCAATTTGGAGTTTTGTTTGGTAATCTGCATTTGAGCAAGTGTCTTGAAAATGAACAGAATTGCAGCAAGTACTAGTTGGAGTTTTGTGTTATGTTATCTTTTCCGGTGGTGTTTTGTTTGATGTCTACCAACCGAATAATGGTCAGTGTTGGACCAAAAGTTCAATTCAAAGTTCTAACTACAAATCATCTTACCAATTTTACCGCTTCCCAATTGAAAAACTACACAATTCTTGAAATTTGGAAAGAAATATCGGCTCGTAGAATTGTGGGATGCCATCATCTTACCAATTTCCAGATTCATTCAGCAACTACAACTTACATAGTTGACAGAAAAAGAAGCCAAAAATAAATGTAGTTGCCATTTCACATAGCAGACACCAAAATCTGTTCACGGAAGAAATATACAACAAATGTTTCCAGATTCATTCAGCAACTATAACTTATATAGTTGACCGAAAAAAAAGACAAAAAATGATTAAAGCTACCATTTCACATAACAGACACCAAAATCTGTTCACAGAATCTGTTCCCAGAAGAGATATACAACAAATGTTATAGATTCATTCAGCAACTACAACATCACATCACCCATATCACATAACATTAATCTGGTGGTTGCCAAGAACTTCAACCCAAAATCTGTTCCCAGAACATAGATTCACCAAATGTTCAGTTTCATTCAGCAACTACAAATATTCCAAAAGCTATTCTAACTACGGCTAGGCCACTATTCTGGCAGGTAATTAAACCTTCTTAGGCTTTTGATCTCTTTGGCCTTAATTTCCGCAGGACATCAGTAACAATTGGAGCTCTGGCTCTTTTTACTGTTGCAGTGGTGCCATCAGCCTTGTTACCTCCATTCTTTGTAGTACTTCGAGTACCAGCAGCTCCTTCACTAATTGGCTGTGGTTGAGTGGACGACTCAGCAATTGGTTGTGATTGAATGGATTCAGCTGCGCTTGCTTCAGGTGCCTATAAATGCCATTTAACATTGTTAAAACATACAGATACTATAACAATGACATTTAAGCGTATAAGGAAAATTACCTTATAAAATTTGGAGTTAGGGTGAATGGGATTCTTGCACGTCCGTGAGTTATGCCGTGGCTGAAAACATCTCTTACAATGTACCACAAGACCCTTTCTAGTTGATACTTGACCCTTCTTAGGCTCATCTTGCGCTCTTCGGCGCAGTTTCTTTGGTCTACCAGGCATTCTCCTAACCACAGGGGGGTTTATGGCCTCTTCTTCGCAAGTTATCCAGTAAATATCACTTGGAACAGGTGTGATAGTATGTGCATATATTTTCAGATATTCAGCTCTAGTGTAGCAAGTATGCACATAATTTTTTATAGGTAATCTACACACTCCTATCGCAGCACATGCATGGGCACAAGGATAACCTGTTAATTGAAAATACCCACAGGTACATGTCCAGTTTTTCAAGTCTACTACTACACATTTTCTCACACCACAGTCAACCTCATACTTGTGACCCCCATCCCAGGTCGCAACAAATGTCCTACTCAACCTCTGATTCTTGTCAATCTTTTCTGCTATATTAGGACAGATTTCTCCTTGAAACTTTTGCATTCCAGATCTCTTTGTTTAAATTCTCTGCATCAATCTCCTCCTTATCCATTCAAGCATCCCAATGATAGGTAACTCTCTTGCTTCTAATATGTAGTTGTTGAATGACTCATTTAGATTGTTTACCAGAATGTCACATTTACTACATCCTGTAAAATGTGATCTACTCCAAAGAGTTGGTGGAATTCTGCTCAACCAGTCAGCAGCTTCTTTGTTTGCCTTTTCTAGTTCAATCATTGCCACTTTCCATTCCTTTTCATTGCCAGCACTTGCAGCAACCCAAAACATGTCTTTCATTTCTTTTCCTTTGAACCTTTGGTTAAAATTCTGGTACATATGCCTCAAACAAAATCTATGTTCTGAATCTGGAAACACTTCATTGACGGCATGCACAAGCCCTTTCTGTCTATCTGAGATAAAGGTCCAACGAATGTTATCTCTTCCCATGCCCAAATCAGCCATTAGCAACTCCAAAAATCATTTCCAGGAGTCATACCGCTCTACCTCTACCACTGCAATTGCTATTGGCACCATGTTATCGTTGCCATCTCTGCCAAGTGCTGACAATAATTGTCCACCAAATGCTGTCTTAAGAAAACAGCCATCTAGACCAATTATTGGTCTACAACCATCAAGAAAACCCTGCTTGCAGGCATGCAAGCAATAATATAACCTTTGAAATATACCTGTTGAACCATCAGGTGCTTTGTCAATCTGAATTTTTATAGTACTTCCAGCATTTGTGTCTCGGACGGTGGCGGCATAACTCCAGAGTTTTTGATACTGCTCCATGTCCGTGCCAAGCATCATATCCTTTGCCTTACGCTTAGCTCTACCAACCTTAGCAATTGACACATTGATCATTAAATCTCTTCTGATGTCATTCTTCAACCCCATCAACTCAATTTTTGGATTATCCCTGATCTTATCTTGATATTTGCTGCTCAGATATGTGGCTGTTGCATGCTTATTTTGATATTCTCGAGCACACACATGCTCACCCTTCAGTGACTTTATTTGGAAGGCTGATTCATCTTGAATTGGTGTTGCCCGAATCCTCCGACTACAACCTTTTGCACAGTTGGCCCTAATTTTCTTAGAGTAGTTTTTCACCCAAGTAACTTCATAACCCTCTCTTACTAGCCATTCACACAACACAGATCTAAACACTCTAAAATTAGTAAACTTTTGCCCCACTTTCAGCTCAAAGTGTGGCTTCCTAAACTCAACTTCAGGATTAAAGTCAAGGCAGTCATCTTCTTCTCCACTACCAGATCTAAATTTGTCTAGCAACTCTTCATCCGGAACCACAGGTTCTTGCCAATCCTCTTCAGTCACCTCAGCATTCCCTACCCTTTCGTCTTCTTCTCTCAAATTTGATTCTCTAAATGTTGCAGGTGGTTTTTCAATGTTTATAGCTTCATCTTTTGATAGCTTCTGAGATGAAACAGGTCCCTTTTCAATGCTTACATCTTCAACTTCTGATGGCTTTTGCTCTGAAACAGGTGGTGTAATTTGCTGAATCACATCAGACCCTCTATATTGTGAATTTTTACTGGCCCTTTTCTTTCTCACAGAACCCCTTTTAGGAGAACTTTTTTCATCTGACTTTCCAGCAAATGAGAATACATGCACTGGCAATTTTGAAGAAGCACTAGTGCCATCTGCCCCTGCCCCACCTTTTTTGTTGTAGTTGCTGTCTCCAACAGTATCTTTCTTTGGGCTAAAGATGTCTTCATCTTCTATTGTTTCCAACCCATCTTTTAACCATTCTGGCTCTTCATCATCTTCACATGCAGCTGTCCCCGTAGTGTTAGTGACCCCGCCATCTTCACATGCACCCGTATCATGGCCTTCATTTTTTATTCCATCACTGACCCCACCATCTTCTGGCTCCTTTTCAAATGGCTCATCCCCACTGCAAGCATAAATTAGCCTTTCCTTAGGCAAGTTCCAGTAGCACTGGTTCATTAATTCAATATCATTATTGTCTCTAATTGGGTGTAGACCACCTTCTAAATCCACATCTGGGACACAAAACCAAAAAGTTATTCTAGTTGCTCCTTCATCTACCTTTTTAAACATTCTACACAGACTCACTATCGATAACTGATTTTCTATTCTGTCTTTGAAAATAGCCTTGTGGGTTCCTGTGTAGTGGAGCCTTGGCTTTTCTCTAAATCTCCCATAAAAATACATGTGTATGTCAACTTTGTTCTCGAATTTCTCCTCTGCTGCAGCATGATAAGCAATAAAGGACATCAGATATTAGTAATTTGTCTTTGACAACTACACAAAAACTAACATAACACAATCAGAACAAACAATTCATTGTAGGTGGGATTGGGGACCACATTGGACCACAATATGTCTCCATATAAGCCATATTAAGATAATTACATATTACAGAAGTTGTCGTGCTTGACTAGTCATGGCATTTAACTGTAGTAATTGATCAATACAAGTAATACTACACATTGATAGTATAAATTTAAGCCAAAAACACGGACTGTCAGACTCAACAATTGAGTCTGACCAAAAAGAAGGGGTGACCAGATTAGGACATGAAATGTGTAGCCTTATCTTTGCCAAACAATTGAGGAATTGGAACCAAAGCTAGTAAACGAGGGACCTCTTCTATAAAGCTATCCCTTTTTAAGCTTTCAATAATTATCAAAACTTTAGCAATTTGAAAGGGACGCTTAAGCTGTCTATCTATGCAGCTAGGTTTGCTGGACATACATGAACAACCTTCATCTTCATTACGTAAATACATCAAAAATATTATCTTTGTTAAATAATGGCCTCCCAATTTAATCTGAAATCAGTAAATAACATTTTTCGCTTCCACATCATACCCTAAAACCCGAATGGAAATAGATGAGAGATGATATACTAACCCATTTTTCTTCGATTTTTCACCGTAAATCTTCACTTCCTCCTATTTTCCGTCGATCTTGATATTTGATTGAAATAAGAATCAAAATTTTTGCTGAAAATTGGCTACAGAAGGGGCTGCAATTGGCTACAAAAGGGGTTACTTTTTCTTCGATTTTTCACCACAGATCTTCACTTCCTCGTATTATCTGTCGATTTTGATATTTGATTGAAATAACAATCGAAATTTTTGCTGAAATTTGGCTACAAAAGAGGCTGCTCCATCTTCTCTCTAGGGTTTTTTATTTCTTTCTCTCTCTCTTCGTTGGTTTTGACAGAATGAAGAGCAAAATTACTTCTGCAATTGTCGCTTATATCAAAAGGGTATTTTCGTCGTTTCACTCAGCTCCGTCTGTTTTAACGATTTCCGTCGAATTTTCACAATAATTCAAAGTATGGGGTATCGACGTGTATGATATGAAACCAGAGGGGGTTTTGTTGTATGATAGCTATACCACAGGGGGCTTTTTTGTTGTTTACCCTAAAAAGAAAGACGAACAAACCGTCAGCATTCTTCCACTTCGCAGAATATCTTGTATCAACTGAATGTAGTAAATGAATTGATTAGGACCATAAAACATACAACAGTATGCTTATGCATGTTCCAACATATGCCTCAAGTTCCCTCTAAAAGAAAAAGAGCCCTTGAGTTATAACAGATCATATAGTTCAAGTACAAGAACTGTGGACAAGAAGTATGGTTTAGGGTCGCAGAAACTTCAAAAGCTGCCTAGGTATTGGGCTCTACCGCTTGGTCTGCAGCAGATCACAGCAGATTGTTGTTGAACTACTCATATGATTTGAGGAATGAGAAAAAGCTCGCAGTAGAATGTAGCAGCAGCAACTCCATGAGCTGCATTACTCCTTTGAAAATGGCCTAAGCGGACTGAAGTGCAACCTAGTCTTCTTTGGAAAGAAGAAAAGGACAATTATGAACAGCAGCAAACTAATCGCTTAACCTTGCCATTTTCTCTGTGGAGAAATCTCCTGAACTGACACTGGTAATCCATGGCTCCCAAAAGTGATGTAACCTCTGCTATAGCAAATAAAAAAATGGAAATAGGAAAGAATGCACTGAAACTGCCAAACATCGACCAATACTAAGATGGTACCACAGCATCGGCCTGTCTTCTTGTTAATCGTGAATACAAACCATCTTTCAGTAGTAGCTCTGAGTGGCTACCTACCTGGAAATTAATTTTAAAAAAATTCTTAGCATACTCAAAAGCGAAATGAAAGTAACTATTCCCAGTCGCATAAATGTGATTAGTCCTATTTGATTACTTAATACACAGACTCTTATTTAATTGCAAGCTGCATGTTGCTAATCTTTTACACAAAATTTAAGCCTCGGGAGAAAAATGGAACTTCCAGACTTGAATATAAAGACATGAACACTTGTACTAGTGACACTGCTTATACAGTGACAGAGGTTAACAAGCATGTAACATAAGCCTGCGCAAGCTGCAATCTAATAGATTGTTTGAGGTTCAGTACCATCCATGCATCGGGATAGGAGGACACAAGCCTAGCACCTAGCAGCAATAATTTTCTGTTTTAACAATGTCAGAGAAACTAGAAACCTGAAAAAGAGTGAAGTGGTGCAAGGAAGGAAAGAAAGAAGGCAAAGAAGACAAAAGCATAAGCCCCCTAGTGGATCCCATAAGCAGAGAAAGAGAAACATACATACCTGAACAATTTTACCACCTTCCATGACAACTATTTTGTCAGCAGCCTGTATTGTAGAAAGCCTGTGAAAAGTGCACTATCAATACTTCAAATATTCAATTTTCTTGCCCTCTTTACAGCAAGAGGCAATGAGGTAGAAGTCCAAATAGGTTAAACATTGTTTCATACATTTACCTATGTGCAATCACTATGACAGTTCTCTTTGTCTTTAGGTCACTTCTGACTGCACGAAGGACACCCTAAGTACAACAGAAGACACTTTAAGCATGTGTTTCAAGGTTTGACGAGCTACTTCTACCAAAACATCATCAATAGATACCTTAATGTTGTGCTCACTCTCAGCATCCAGTGCACTGGTGGCTTCATCTAGGATCAATATGTCTGGGTCCCTAAGAATTGCCCTTGCTATAGCAATTCTCTGCTTTTGCCCTCCACTGAGCAATTCATCATCCACAAGAGTTTGATAGCCATTAGGCAAAGATGAAATAAATTCATGGGCATAAGCTTGCTTGGCGGCCCTTTCTACATCCTTTTGATTTACCACCCTGGGACATCCATATCTTATATTTGAACTGATATCAGTACGGAGAAGCCGAGGTTCCTGGTGAAAAAAGTTCTAATTAGAGAATGTTAACACATTTCACATGAAATTAAACCAAAGAAGTTGAGAAGGTAAACCTGTCCCACATAACCGATTCTTTCCCTTAACCACTTGGTGTTCAAATCTTTAATTGGGTGCCCATCAATCATTATCTAGATTTAAAATCCCAATTACACAAGTCAGAAATAGAACAAGGCAGTTTGAGGCAGAATGCCCCAGAAAAGTTAAGCCTTTTTGCTAATATGCATGGCATAAGTGTATACAGTCTGTGTGTATAGAGAACAAAAAATGACAAACTTCATGTTCTCAAACTTGCTGTACTTGAATCAGTTTTTTAATTTGCAAGATGTAATAACTAGCTCAGCAATAACTACACTATAAAGAGACTGCTTTTCCAAATAAAAAGTTCCATGTTGTTGACAGAATTACTGGTTTCCTCCGTCAGTTTGAATGATGTAACAGTAAAAGCTCACCTGGCCACCTGTTGGTTCATAAAGGCGGAGCAACAGATTCACTAGAGTGCTCTTACCACTTCCACTTAAACCAACCTACACAAAGTTAAATAAGGTGATAGTAACTTCTCATGAATTCTGTTTGAAGGAATAGAAGAAAAAACACAATGGAAGCAGAAAGAAGAACTTTAACCAGGCACTAGTTTGTCTATTGTGCAATGTGAAACTGCTTATCTCATAATAGGCCTGAATCATGCCATTTATATGTCTGATTGACACCTTATGGAAAACTAGACCTCAGGAATCTTCAATCATGATATTGATCCAAGTTTAGTTGAGGGTAAAATATGGTATTGTTGAACAACAAATAAAACCTTGGGGAACGTGTCTTGGGAAAAGTTATTGAAGAAGGTGGAGAAACAGTTTTTTCAACGTTGTAAGTGCAAAATGCCTTCAGAAGGACTTTGGATATTATTATATTCTTTTTTCGCAAGTATCGCCACTCTAGCTAATTAAATTCAAGTATCCATCCAAAGGAACTAGATTTTCCTTCTCTTTGTTTTAACCACTTTCTTTGATTCTTTCGCTTGAGTCGCCACCAACCTTCTCTAATAATAAAGTTCTCTAAGTATGACCTCTGAGTTTCCTGTCAATAGACATTAGAAGGGAGTTATTCCTAGTATTTACCAAATAAGAAGTGTGGCCACACTGGTCATTCTTTCATTAAACTTGATTACACCTCAATATGCACTTCTAGTTTTCAAAATATGAATGATTTAGCATATGCATTTCCTTAATATCCCAGAAATCGATTGATACTCAGAATATAAATCACAATGAGCAAAAAGGAACACTTACAATTGCAACTACTTCATTAGGATGCACTTGGAAGTTTACATGTTGCAATACTGGAACCTGTTAAGTTGTGCAATAACCAATGCATTCAATTGTAGCCATTCAAAATTTGCTGAAGCCAGCATCATCTAGATATAGATAACAGCATAGAAGGGAAAAAGGTTTTGAAAGTATGAAGATAAACCCTACCGAAGCCCTTGAAGGGTAGGAAAAGGTGACACTCAAGAATTCAATATGCCCTACCAGTCTTTGCAATTTTGACCCTGCTACACAGTAATACGCATAAGCATTGGAAATATTACTTCCAGTCTTTACTAGGAATAAATAGCACTAAAACAAAAGGAGTTGTTCGAAAATGCTATTGATGGCTTATTTCCTTGATTGTAAATTATTCAGTCTAATATTCAGTCTATCTGCCATTAACTTCAGACAGCCCCCCATGAAGTTCTGTACTATTTAAAAGAAACAATTAAACAAGGACAACAACTCTCAATCTTAAACTCAAAGCTTACCAGTTGATATGAACTGATTACTTGGTGGAAGATCCATCAGTTGGAAAACCTTTTCACTGGCTCCTATAGACTGCATCAATGATGACAAGCTGTCTCCGACCGACCATGTTGAATAAATCAGCCATTCGCTGTATAATATGAACTTTGTAAGTTGCTCTGCTGTTATACGACCAGTCAGTATAAACATTCCTCCGATCAGCACAGCAATAACCTATAAATTAAATGCCGAGAGTAAAGTCAAACCCATGATATGGAGAACAACAAAATTATGGTTTCTCACATTAAACTCACAGGTTATTAACATTTTTAGCACTGGTTTTAACCTGAAAGAGATCCAACTTTTCCTTTCTCTCCACAGCCTTCAAACCCTTTTCATTCCAGTTAAATAAAGAATATTTGGAAGTGTCCAGATAGAATTTACAAGTAAGAAGCAGCAGACTGAAGTGGTTAAAATGAACTTTTTAATCAACTGCACTGTTGCTAATGGAAGAATCACCAGTTTGACCCCATCCTTGGCAAGTTTGAGTGACTTCCCATTTCCTTTCCCCATACCCCAAGAAAAGAAAGAAAATCAAGTACAACAGGTATCTTTCCCCCTCCCCCCAGCCCCTCACCAAAAAAAAAAAAAAAAAAAAAAACAGATGCTTCCCTGTCAACTGGAAACTTATTCTGGAGTGCATGATGGATAATGAAGCTCACAAACCCAGAAGACAGAAAATTGAATGAAACTTAGCCTTTTGAATCACGACGCATAAGACTGACCCAACATACAAACCTTGATGCTATATACTAGCTTAAGTTAGTTGAAGTTCTGCATGAAAATTTTTCCTCTTCAGAATGTATAGAAACTACAGATGAAGCAGAAAAGTTTTTTTTCTTCCTAATATGAACTGGAAGGAACTTACCTGTGTTGAATGGTAGAGGGTGTTGAAGCTGAAGTTCCAAAGTCCATATGCAGCACTCTGTCTCAAACTTATATCCGCTAATTTCTCCAGCCAGTTATTGTACCTTTAGATAAAGCAGCAAGCAATGACATACATATATCAACCTCAGAGCATATATACAAATGTATATGCAATGTGAACAGTGATACTGTACTGCATTGATCCTCAATAAACGACATTGCATCATATGTCTTGCATACCTTCCAAGTTCTTGTTGTTCAGTACCATACACTCTTACAGTCCTCATTAAAGACAGAGTCTCTTGAGCAACCTAAGCGTATAAACAAACAACTTCAACAGGATAGCACTTTTCCACTTATCTGGACAATTAAAATTGAGTTTGCTGATATTACTTCATTGGCTGAAGCACCATAGTCTTGGATCAATTTAGCTGCTTTCTTTTGGTACCTAGAGAATATGCCATGTAAATATAGATATTAAAACATAGCAATTTAAAATGAAAAAGAAATAAGAAAGTTGTCTGGTTCTTAAACTTCTTTTAAATGCACTTAAATAAGCTCAGAGCATGTCCAGTATTGAATAATTCAACCAATGGTTCTGGTAAAATACTCCAATGTTGAGGTGGCTACTTAATCAGAGGAAATCCACCTTTCAGCTGTTTTTCAGTTGCATAAACCCATTTCCTTCCAAAAACTTGCCTCAAGCAGCAAATCTTACTTGCGCATATTCTCTTATAGAAGTGTAATTCCACAGATAGCTTACTTAAATTTATAGTCATGAGATATCAATAGACACTTCTTATTAACGTTTCAAAATAGGCATAATGCATTTTCACTTTTCCTAAGAATATAGCCTCAAATCATTGCCTGTTCATGTAAGGCACAAGGGTTTACAGGATCTTACTGGCCGTATAACAGCATTATGGTTGACAGCATAGCGCATATAGCGAATGTACACAATCCAAGTGGCCATGATAAGATCACTAAGTATATTAATGCACCTGTCCCCTGAATGAACAGATAGTTATAAATTTTTCTACTTGTAAGTGAATAGTTATAGATTTTTCTACTTGTAAGTGAACTCCAGACTGACATCTGTGATAACTAACCTGAAGCAAATTGCGAGATATAAGATTAAGGTCATTGCCAATTACGCGTGAGACTTGCTGACAATCTGACCCAAGCCTACTTGTTAGGTCACCAACTGTCTCATAGTCGAAGAAAGAAATATCCTACAAAGCAATCAACTAAAAATTAAGAATAGTGCTTTAGATAAAGAAAATCATTTTGCATGCTACGGAGAGAATTATTCCATATATCAATCCAAACAAACCTGAAGAAGAAGAGTAGAATATAATCTTTCCCTCATTCGTTTGACCTGCACAAGCCAAAAAGTCAATTCAGTGCAACAATCAAATTCTCATGAACCATCTCATCTACTCATTCACCAAAATGGATCATTGAATGCTGTCTCAATCTAATCGAACAAAATGCCTTTTAAGTTGAATAAGATAGCTGCATTATCTAGCCTAGCAAAACTTAACTCGTCACACCTTTGAACAATAGCTAAAAGGCTTATTCTGCAGTTTACGAAACACTTACATTATACTTCAAGTTACTACTACATAAATACACTTTATTTCATCCAAGAGGTTGGTGAAGATGTGGACTGTTGAGCGTTCTAACTTGCACAGTTGACAAAAACTTAATTATGAGAAAGTAAACTCACCAGAATCATATTTGCAATGCCAAAACAGCAACCTCTTATACCACTGTGAGTTTCAATAAGAGAAACAATATCAAACTGTGGGGGGGCAAACATCGCTCATCTAGATCATAAAACAGTCGATATGCAAAGTAGCAAACGTTGGACAAAAAGTAGTGAAGTTTAACAAAGTAAAATACGCATTGGCTTTGTACCCCCTTTGTGGGTCAAGACCTTAAGAAGTTGAAGACCACTAGGAATAAAAAAAGGCATTTATAATTGAGTCTGCTAATGACTCAACTAGCTGTTGTTTAAAAGAAGGGAGGGTTGATCATACGAGATCTTAACCTGCCTATTCCTGATGTAATGCATAGCAGAATCAAAAGCTTCACATTCCAGGAAAACACCGATACATTGTTACTTTGGGCAGAAAAAATTGAAGCTGTCAGATAATGAGGAATTGAGATCTGTGAAAGCTGAGCCAAAGAAACACATAGAAGTCAGATAGGCAGTCCCTGATCAACAGAACAATATAAAACTAAACAAACACCCACTTCATTGAAGGAATTCAATCTAACCTTTTCTCGTATGTATGATGAGGAACAATCAACTTAAGACAGGTTTACTTTAAGTGCACTTACACCACCTGATCAATATTTTTAAATTATGTGAAAACCACCTTTAGATTCGTTAGCGTTATCATATTCATTTCGTGAATTGAATTATACAAAGACACTACTTCAGTACTGGTAAATCGTAATCATGATAAAATACATAATCTTAGATCACTACATTATGACACATTTCAATCCACATATGTATGGTACGTCAATAAGTCCAAAGTTTAGTTGGCAAAAGACAGTGGTAATTCGAGGCAATCCAACCGAATATTTCACAAAATGTTAAGGGCGTGTAAGTGGGCTTAGACTGCTAGACATTGTTAAGTTATTTATATATCTGCCTTTAGAGTACAACAGCATTTTGATACTCCTCTAGTGTACTACCAACAAGTAGTGCATAATTTCTAGAGGTTATTCATCTGAATCTTGTGTGATTTTTTATCAAATTTATAGCAATATTGACCCCTGTTGGTCGTTTGCTTATATATGGAAGTCTATTTCTTGGGAATCGACTTCAACTTAAATACCTGAAAAAGTTGCGCGTTATCCCTGATACTAACACTACATTTCGCTACATGTATTTATGGACTTGAAAGAAGTTACTAGTAAAATATAAAGGAGGAAGAAACTTACGGCAGTCAGCATCAAGGAAGAAAAGGCAGTAAAAATGACCCACCGATCTTCACTTATCAAATCCCACATCCGCCGAAGCGCTCGCACAACTGTCACCGGTTTTGCCGTTAGGACAACTTCAACATGGTCCGAGGAAGAGAGCCTCCACCAGCTACCACCTGGCAATATATCCTTAATAAACTCAATCACTGTTCTGGGATTCTGACTAAGTTTCTCGCTGCCCTCTGTTGTTGGAAAATCAACATCCTCGGGATTGCTAATAGTACTGTTGACAGAGTATCCATTGACTGAAGCTGATGACTTTGGAGGAGAAATGGAAATGAATCTTCCATTGGATTTGGAGGGAGTCAACTGGAGATTGGTTCTGGCGTTAGGAAGAGGATCGTGATTGGTGTTCCTTATTAAGAAGACTCGTGTTCTTCGTTGGGATGAGGACGTGATGAAACTTGAAGATGTCTGGGGATGGCAGAAGACAAGTGGAAGAGCCATTGTTGTCTCGTCTCCTCAGTCCTCAAGACCACCACATATTTCAGGAGAACTGGTTTGCTTTTGTTTGGTTTTAAGTTTTAACGGTTGGCTTGACCCGATTGGCTTCTTGGCGCTGCTTTTCAATACGGGTCGGGAATGTTGATCCGGTAATAGTCCAGCTGACCACGGCACTGTTGCTTGGAGTGTTAAATAAGTTGAATGTTGCTTGACAAAGGAAATTTGGGTACATACCGATTCTTAATTTGTGTGATAGATAGATAGATTCGAGGATCTCTTAAATAATTATGCTCATTCATTCATGAGAATGTAGAAAAAAGGTTATACTAAGTGATACATGATGTTACGATAAAATTCATGTGATACTTGAATATATGGAATGATATATATATATATATATATATATATATATAACGGATGCACAATAAATACTTGTTAATGCATTTATATTTCACTCAACTTACTATATATATATATACATAATAACAACTATTACTTTCTTTTATATTTATAAACTTTTTCTAATTAGTTATCTTGTATTTATATTTTTTAAATTAATTTTATATTTTTAAAAATTTAACACCTGAAATACATTTTAACGAGGATTCATAGAACACCCGTTAAATATATATATGTATAGGTATTTGCTTCTTTTACCACACGAATGCTCGATACAAATGTGGTTTAGAAAGTTATACTATACAATTTACAACTTATCTATTAGTATAATATTTTCTCCTCTTCTAAACTTGGTAAGTGTAATGGAGGGACGGTTAAAGTAGGATGACCATTTCTTTTTCTTTTTGGGCCTAAGCAACAAAAACGTACTATTTACAAAACCGAAACATGTGTACAGCAATCTGTGAATTGTTTCAAATCGTACCTTGTTTGGTTTATAGTTTTGTGAAAAAATATATTTACAATTTTCATAAACATATTTTTTAACTATTTTTTTAATTTTCAACATAACGATTTTTGTAAAACTTTTAAAAGTAGCAATTCAAACAAACAACACCCGTGCTGCTGAATTGACTCGGCTGAATTACAAACATTTACAAAAGTAGGAACATTCATCGCCTTTAGCCCCACAATCCAACGATTCAGTACAAAGTTGCAACTGAGCGTCAGCCGCCAGCCCGCCACAAGCTTTCATCAGCATCTGGGACTGGATGCCGTGAAGGTTTTTAATTTGAACTTCTTCTTTCATTTCACACCGCTTGATTGCTTTTTTTTGGTCCAAAAAAAAAAGCCACACCATTTGAACTTAGCTTTTGGTTGCCGTGGAGATTGCTTTCATCCTCAAGGGCTACGTTGACGGTGCGCCACGTCTACACTTTTTTCGGGACAAGCCTACAACCATATAAAATGGTCATCAAGTAAACCGATATCTGAACCACCAAGCCCTTGGGCTGGTGGCCCCCACCAAGCCCTTGGGCTGGGAGGCAAGGGTTCAAACCTTGCCTCCCACTAATATGCCATTCTTGTGGCTTGCTTCAAATCCAGACGGGTGCGTCGTGCACCCGTTTGGTCCGATGATGGTTCTGTCCCCATCGATCCCCATAGGCTCAGTTGAGCCTCCCCCTAGATAGAGTAGGAGTAGGGTTGACAATTGACAAAAAAAAAAAAAAAAAAAAAAGTAAACCGATATCTGTGCCTAAGGATTAATCTATTCACGAGACTGTATGGCACCTCTTGGATATCATATTTATAAGTGAAATTCAGTGTTGGATGGTGAAATAAATATTATTAACCCTTAGATTAAATATTATTAAATATTTAAAATTTAAACTATTTATCTCTAGTAATAAATACAAGTTGAGGAAATGATACTCAAACGAAATCATTGAATTTTTCTAATCTATATACTGATGGTGTATATATTAGCACATTACACTGTTTGATCTTAATTTGAACTCATATTTTATATTTGCATGTGTGATATACATTTAAAGGTACTAACGTGTATATTGTTAATGTATACAAGATTAATCCAAACTTTCAATAAAAACTATAAAAAGAAAAAAAATCAAGTTAACCAATTGGACTAGACTAAAAAGTTTGTTTAAAATTATTTTCTTCAATTAGTTATACTAAGCTTGCAAAATATTAATTAAACTTTTTTTTTAACTTCAATCTGATTAACATAAAAAAAATACACTAAATTATATCTGTTAAGATTTTGTTTGGATAGAAAGAAAGTTGTGTGGTAAGATGTAGTATAGAAAAGTGAAGTAAAGGAAAATCAATATCTTCTCCAATATACGTGTGATTATCATCAAACAAATTGAGAGAAAATAGAAAGGTATGATTATCATCAAACAAATTGAGATTTAACCAAAAAAAAAAATCAAACAAATTGAGAGAAAAGAGAAAGTCAGCGATACTTAGTGATAGTTATCAAAAAAAATTTATGCAACTAATAGTTTTTTGTCAAAATCCCACAAATCTTGTAGGACTTAAAATGCAATAAAGTAAGAGAAATTTTCTATTTTCTTGCTAAATGAACACAATTTTCCTTGCGAACAAACATTACGTAAAAGATGGAGTGGATTAAACTAATCAAAATGTATGTATTGTAAAACCAAGCTAAACGAGTTCATTCTATATGGATCGAATGATGGCTCGCGCATAAATTAGTTGTTTTCGAGAATATTTTTTAAAAATTTTACTACATTGGTGTATATGAAAATTTTTTAGTGTAGATATATTTTTTTTGCTGTTTTGTGGGTATTTTTAAAATTTAAAACTTTTAGATACCTTTTACAAATTAAACAGCAACACCCACCTCGTCGCCCCAGCCCCTCTCTCCTACGGATAAGGGGCAGGGAAGGTCATCAGAAAGACCATTCCTTGAACAGTTCATGCCCAGGATTTGACCATAAAAAATTGTAAGGTCCAGATCACTTTTTGTACCTTGATTTTCACAACGTGTGTGGGACTCACAAAATTTTGTTCTAAAGTTACACATTGTGCAAACAAAGTTACGCCGTGTGTAAATAAAATTATGTGGTGTGCAACCGTTCCTGCCTGTGATTTTTCTCCTACTCTCTCTTTTTCGTCCTTTGTCTTCCCTCTTTCTCCTTACTCCTCCTTCCTCATTTCCTTCTTTTCTTCCTTTCATTCCTCCTTTTTCGCCCTCTCGTAGCCTTCCTCTCTAGTGTAACCAGTTAGAAGATCGCAACCAAATCTAATCACACACTAAACAGGAAAGGGAGGAGGTAGAGGAAAGAAAGAAGGGCAAGAAGTTGAGAAAAGAAGAGATAGGGGTCTTGGCGGTGGTAAGTGATTATGGCGGGTAAAAAAAGAAAATATTTTTTAAATATATTTTTATAAGTTATATTTGATAGTGTGTGTATTTTTTGAATTATTTTTAAAGTTATTTTTAAAATATTTACAAGTGAGCTTGTTTGGATATAAAGAATTTCAAAAAAAAAAATCAAATTTTACTTTACTTACATAATATATACGATTTTTTATTATTTTTTTATTTTACATATATTATATCATAAAAAATATTATAATAATTATTTCAAATAACCTTTGTATCCTCGAAATACAAAAATAATTTTTGAAAGACAATCCCAACCAATACTGAGTAATTATTCATTAGCTAGCTTCTTTGTGGCCTTTAAAGTCATTTTGGCATCCTCTTGCACAAAATATCTCTTTCTTCTCGTTCATCTTCTTCCTCGACTGACCGAAACTGTTTTGTACCTTGTATCATCATCTTCCCACTGCAAATAAATAAATAAAATACTAGTGTAACACGACGCCGTTCCAAGCATGGCTGCAGTGCTCGGCAATTTAGCTCTAATACTGGACCCAGCTCGCGTAACATCTCCACGCTACTGCACGTTACCCGACCGAAAATCCCACCGCCCGCCGGTCCCAATTCTCTCCGACGTCGTCTTGAACCTGTTCAAGAAAGAATCTTTTGCCCCAGAATTCGATGGGGAAATCCGAAAAGAAAAATCTTTTGCTAAAAAAGAAAAGTTAAAGTCCAAGTCAAAGGTGAATGCAGTGGACTACGAGAACTCCAGCGACGACGAAAATGGGAATGGGTTCGCGGATGAGGATGGGTTTAATTGGGAGGAAGAGATGAGGAGGAGAGTGAAGGAAATTGAGGAGATGAGGGAGCTGGAAAAGAAGGCTGAAGAAGTGCAGAATAGAGTGGACGAGGAGTTTAAGGAAGTTGGTGGGGAGAATAAGGAAGATACTGAGGAAGAGAAACGGATGAGAGTAAAAAAAGAGCTCGAAAAGGTCATTAAATTGTTTTCCTATTTTTTTCGGGTTTTTCATTTACTCAATAGTTATGGATTTTTGGGCTGATTTCAGATGATGTGGATGTTACCTTCTGTTTGGAGTTGTTTGATTTGTTTTGTTAATTTGAATTCGTTTTGAGCTATGACTACTATTAAGAGAGATTAGTATATGGATATGGATCAAGTTTTATAATCCTTCATAAAAAAGAAAGTTGTATTAAGGCAGGTTAGTTATTTTAAGATTTATATGTTAGCTGCCAACCGGAGAATGAGCCAGATCTATACAGACTATACTTATTAAATTGTGTCTCGGTAAATTCATTTTGATGAGTTTGTTGCTACTGTGTGTAATGGTACTACTACATCATTCAAAATTTCGTCTTTCTTATTCTATTCTTTACATTATTCTTTAAGTTGTTGTAGATTATCCATTGTGTAGATTGTCATTATGCTAAACTATTGGACTTGGTGGCAAGGAACAGTTGTCTTATTATTGGGAAAAAGAGGAAGTACTTTGGCTGGTAGGAAATGGTTACTGCCTGAACTAGTGCAGATTCTCTGGCGTTCAAGCTTCCATGTAAAACATGGAGAAATTTGGTTATAACTGCGGTTACTAAATATGCATTATGAAGAATGTGCCAGATGGTGGTTATCTAGGGAAATTTGACAACGGGTTATGGGATAATGAAAATGGTCATCTCACACTATATTTTGTAGCATAAGAATTAATGATTTGTCCAAGGTATTGAAATTTTGTTGTTCTATCATAGTTCTCATCTGATGGTAAAGCTTAATTCTAGTTGTTTTTCTGTGAGAGTAGGTAGCAAAGGAGCAAGCTGAACGGAGAAAAATGGCTCAATTGATGTTTGACTTGGGTCAGAAAGCTTATGGGAGGGGAATGTATGGACGTGCCATTGAGTTTCTTGAAGCTGCCCTCACCATCATTCCCAGGCCAACTTTGTTTGGTGGTGAGGTTAGTCCTTAACTTTTTAGAGAAGGATCTGTTGTGGTCTTATTGGATTTTTTTAAATATATATATATTTATCATGATCTTTAATTTTCTATAACATGCTTTTTGTTTCATCAGATACAAATATGGCTTTTTGCTAACATGCTTTTTGTTTCATCAGATACAAATATGGCTTGCAATGGCCTATGAAGCTAACAATCGACATGCAGATTGCATAGCACTTTACCAGCAGCTGGAGAAAAAACATCCCAGTGTCAGCATTCGGCGGCAAGCTGCAGAACTGCGTTACATATTGCAAGCACCTAAGCTCAAGATAACCCAGGAAGAGATGGTTACCATACCACTGATAGGTTCTAGCTACGATAGGTAAGTTCCATGTATTTCTGTGTGTTTGTCTCAGCAGAAATTGCTGGCTTCTGCTTCAGGATATAAATTCTTCATGTATTAATGCATTAATGGCTTGGTAACATAGAAAATACATCTACTAAGTGCTGAGGAACTAGCAGTGGCACATAATGGACGCTTTTATGTCTTTCCTGGTTTAAAGTCAATTTTAGCAACAACAGTTTATAGAGTTCCAAGTGTTGAAGTCCGTGAAGACGCATGTTGAATACTTGAAGATATAATGATGGTCACTAGTCCCTGCTTTTTGATGTTTCAGTCTTCGTTATCTCTAATTGGCTAGACTAGCATATTGATGGAAAAGAAAGAAGGGTTATGACGGTGCCTAGGCAAGATAACAAACCAGATAACAGAGAGAATAATAGACGAGCTGCTACTGATGGTCTTTGTACTTTTAACTATTAAATCATGAGTCGCTGTTAGGTTCAAGGTTTGAATCCTAGGCCTGACAACTAGGGGTAGGAAGGGCGTGGGGAGGGATGGGAAAAAAAATCAAATCAAATTATGAGCAAAAGTGTTGCTTGAATAAAGTTTGGGTGGCTTTTCACACTAGTAATATTAAAGGATATTAGTGGAAGAAACGCTCTTCTCCTTAGCTTATTGAGCTTGTGAATCAATGTTTCCATATTTCCTTTCCTCTTCATTCTTATAATTGGATTGGGGATTGGCATCTTGTTCTCATGAATGGGTAATTCCCCTGGAATGATACATTACTCATGCAGTTGAATTTGACAGCTATGCGGCAACATGGACTGACAAATACAAGGACAAAGATCAAAAGAGAAGTTTCTCTACTACTAATCAGCTTCCATCAGGTAGAGACTACTTAGCAGACTTCTTGGCATGGAAACCCCCGGTTGGCTTGGAGAAGAACCAAACCTTTTGGATAGCTTTGACATTATGGGTAGGGCTGGTTGGAGCTGCTCTTTTACTGCAAAAGTAAAATGCTTCCATTCTTTTATATCATTGGATTTTGAAGTCAATTGGCAGATTATAGCCAAAGTAACAGGTGGAACTCATAAAAGGATGTCAGCTGAAGCCTGAAAAATGTATATGTAAATGCCTTCCTTTCTCTGGATTCTTTAGTGGAATATAGTATATTCTTGAACATTTTTATCTGCATTTAAGTATAAAACATTTCCTTGTACATTTATACCCAACGGTCTTTTGTTCTTACTTTTATCTATCTCCCTCATACAATTTCTTGAACTCTGATTAATCAAATATGTCTTTTTATTCCTGAATTAAATTTATCATTATTTTTTTGACATATAGCTTATACATTCCATTGGCTCCTTCAATAATAGTTTTTTTTAAAAAAAATAAATCCACGAATTATGATGTTCAGCTGAGTGGAGCTCAATTGGTAACCAAAGCCCAAGATGCCATTTCACAAATCACAACCCTACTAACACGCAAAAGGGCTGAAATGAAGAAACAAAAAAAGACTAAAGATGGTACCGATCACAAGTAAAGAAGAAGAATCCTGGGATCTGGAAAAATTTTCTGCGCCGAAATATTTGTTTGTTGAACTGTAAAATTATGACAAATCTACAACCGTGACACTGAAACGAGAAGAATAAACCGTGAATGCACAAAAATGAGGGAGGAAAAACAGGCCCAATTTGCAAATTGATCTCCCTCAGCGGCCTCGTCCGCCGCACAAAACCCTGATGGGCCTAATCCAACTCCACACAACACTCAGCTTCCCATTCTACCCTTCTTAGCAGAACTAAACTCCCCAAACTCCAAGGCAAAAACAGTAAACTAACACTAAGCTTCCCATTCTACCCTTCTTTGAAGAACCAAATTCCCCAAACTCCAAGGCGAAAACAGTAAACTGACGACTCATCGTCTCCTTAATACATAGGGTAAAAAATCTGAATAGTCCTCAACCAGTAGAGTTAGTTAACTTTTGATCCTTCAACTATTAAGTGCATATTTTTACCTTTCAAACTTATAAAAGGATATATTCTCCACATTTTTTACTAGAGATACTTTCAGAAGCATCTCCTAAAGTTTAGGATAATATCACTTGGCCCCTTTTAAGTTTTAAAGACCATCAATCACTATCATAGCATATGAATTGACAAAATTATCTTTGCTAGTTTAACAACTTTTAGGCAGAAAATTATGGAACAGAAAATTTATAGGTAAATAATGTAAATCTTATAGTATAATCAATTTGGTAAAAAATTCAATATAAGATAACAAAAAAAGGTGGAATTGGAAGAAAAATATCTCTCTTATAAAATGATTATTATAAGAATATTTGAATGATACAAGGTTTAGATCGTTACAAAAAAAAATATGATTTTAGGAGATGGTAGTAATATTTTTGAAATTTTAAAAATGTCAAGTGATATTAATAAAAATCTCAGAGGAAATTTCTAAAGTTATCTCTAATTAAAAGGGTGAGAAATATACCTTTTACAAGTTTGAGGGACAGAAATTATACACTTAATAATTGGAGGGCTAAACATCTATAAACTTAATAAGTTGAGGGCCGTCCAGATTTTTTGCCCTACTACATATACCAACAAACCCTAGCGCCCTCCTCTGTTCTCCCCAGCCGCTCCAAAAACCCTCCTTCTCTTCCCCACATCCCGAGTCCGCCACCATGACGACCCGTTTCAAGAAGAACAGAAAGAAGAGGGGCCACGTCAGCGCCGGCCACGGAAGGATCGGCAAGCACCGCAAGCATCCCGGAGGAAGAGGTAACGCCGGAGGCATGCACCACCACAGGATACTATTCGACAAGTACCATCCGGGTTACTTCGGGAAAGTTGGTATGAGGTACTTCCACAAGCTCCGTAACAAATTCCATTGCCCCATTGTCAACATCGATAAGCTCTGGTCTTTGGTTCCTCAAGAAGCTAAGGACAAAGCTACCAAGGACAACGTCCCTTTGATTGATGTCACCCAGTTCGGATACTTTAAGGTTTTGGGTAAGGGAGTTTTGCCTGAAAATCAACCTGTTGTTGTTAAGGCCAAGCTCGTTTCCAAGACTGCTGAGAAGAAGATTAAGGAAGCTGGTGGGGCTGTTGTTCTCACTGCTTAGGTTGTTTTGCTTCTTGGATTTACTAAGTCTGAGGTTTTATTAGTAGTATTATAATTTGGCACTTTTTTGGATTTACCCCTTAAATTTTGTTGCTATGAAATGAATGTTATTGGACCCTTTTTATGGATGTTTTTAATGTTATTCAGCAGATTAATTTCAGCACTATGGATGGATTTTTATGGTATATGCTAGCATTTACTTGGGATGTTAGGCGTTAAAATTTGCTCTACTTAGAGATCAAATTTAATCTATCATATATCCCTCGATTGTGCTTTCTGGTTCGCTATACTTGTTATGATCTTACAGAGGTTTCATGACTTGCTATCTGGTTCGAATTATTTGTCTTGAGTCTCTGTAAATTTCGAGCCTGCTTATTGTAATTGGGTGCGGTTTTAATCTAAAGCTTATAGATGCTATTAGTTTTGGGATTATGTTGTGTGTCTGGGTGGATTTATGGATTCCACTTAGTTCCTATCAATAAAACAATTTAGTTTTGAAATGATAGCGTTTGCCTGGTTGGCTAGACTTTAGTAGTTATGTTTTAAAATCTAATTTTTGAATGAATCTGGGAAATGAAAGTATGTTTCTTTTCTAATAGTCTAGGGGTGGAAGAAATCTGCATGTGTCTCCTTAGTTCCACTTTTCCAGGGTTGGGGAACTGAAACTGTAGTATAGCAATTCAAAATGGAGAATGTTGAGAACCTACTACCATTTCGGCCTTGAATTCTTGGATAGTGATTGGCCTCGTATGAAATTTGGGTACATGTGTTTATTTCTGTCCGTTTCATGATATGATAGCTGAGAACAGGGTTGCTCTTAACAAAAGGGCCATAATTTCTTATAGCGTCAAGTCTGGCAGATAACCAATCGTAGTTTTTCTTGGCTACTGCTAATCTCAAGCATCAGGAGTTTGATACTTGCATTTTGATTTTGCCAGAAATGATTGTCTGTTATCTTCACATAGATTGATATCTCGTCTACTGAAGCGCGAATTTGCTCATGGAAGGTTGAGCTTTTTAATGTGGATGACTGCAGGTATTCAGCTAAAATTGAAAGCAGAAATTACGAATATAATGAGGTGTCACCAAATTAGGATGGTTATATGATGTATGCTATAGAAGACTCAAGATGACAAACCATGAAAAGAAAATCCTACCAGTGAATGGGTCCAACGGATTCCTTCCTTTTTTGTGCCGTAGGACCCAAACCCATCAATAAATTTTTGGCTATTTTCAATGTCATTGCCAAACGAAACATCGAACAAAGAAACTCAGAATGGTTCATCGTTACAGGTCGGGAAGCCATTCATTTTACTTCATCAATTTGAGCCTCCGTTTCCCCTCCCCACAGTTTTAGTCTCTCTTCAGCAGCATATGCCTGCATATAATGTTAAGCGCCACAAGCCCAGTGTGAGTTCCCTTTAATAGGTTTAAGAGAAATCAGCTGCACTTTGAGATTCATAAGAAGTTGCCAATAATGAAAATCTAGTTGCAGTTATCCTCGCTACATCTCCCAATCAGTTTAAGGTTAAAAAAAACATAGCGAAAATCTTTGCTCAACAATCGTGAGAAAGGTTTAGCTTTCTCGCATGAATATATAGTGAAAAGCATAAGAATTCATAAAACTAATATATGGTACAAGTTTTAATAGCAGCGGAATTGAAGTTGGCTTTTTCTTTTTTTCTTTTTTTTTTATATATAATAATAATTAACCTGGTGAAGGCATTGATTGGCTATCGACGTCGTTATTTATGTACTTCTAGGTTAATATGCCACAGACCATTAAAGCTGTAAAGCCTAAACCACTAAGCTCAGGTTGTCTATTTTCTATTTTCTTAACTAAAATTTTTATTAACTGCAGAAGTACATACACATTTTGTATGTATGTTTAAGTTACTGACTTGATGATTAATATAATTTATTTCAAAACACGTTAATTAGTAATTTGTCAACCTTTCACCCGGCCTGATTCTAACTCACCATATATAGACAAAAGCATCAATTCGGTAAATAGCCAGCAGCAAGTGTTAGGGCCATAATATACCATACCTCCAAGCTGCAAAATGCAAGATAATTTCACCACATTATCAATTAGAACGTACATTAAATTAAAAATAAAAAGAACGTACGTATGCCATTAAATCAATTCAAAATTTCCAATCTGAGAATTTTTTTTTTTTTTTGGGAAAATTTCCCCCAGCAACTTCCAGTCAGGTAATCCGAAGCAGCTGCCACCGGCTGCTAAAATTAAAATTACATACCAGTGCATCACGGCTGATGAAATGGATAACTTGACAAACTCGGAGAGATTTGTGAAAGCTTTCCAGGAAAATCCAGACCAAGCTCGGCCGCATGCCCCAGCCATATAGATTCAACTTACCATATAGACAAAGCATCTACGGAAACTTCAGCATTCTTTAGATGTCCAACAACAAGTGTCAGCGCCATAATATACCATATCTCCAAGCTGCAAAATTTGTAACATTCAAAAGCGAATCACTCTAGATTACGTATCGTTTTACATGATTAAATTTCAAGCAGCGGGATGGCTTTGAAGTTTAATTGAACTTGATCTTTACACATCTTTCAATTTAATAGTAACTGCAGATTAAAAAACAATCTGCGTCTAAAGGAAATCAAGAAATAAAAAAAGCCACGAGAACTTAATTACCTAAGCATTACAGCTGATGAAACTGACAACTTGACAAATCCTGAGAGATTTCTTAGGGCTTTCCGGGAGAATCCAGACCAAGATCGACCACAGTTCCCAGACATGACATACAAGAACTGGCCTATCGTTATGAACCACCATGATGCATTAAGCATCAAGGCCGCACCCAGAAGTCCCAATCGCAGCTTCATCATAACAAGCCAGCCCAGAAAGGCATGCAGACAAACAGCAATTGCAGACAGGGACGGAGCCAGAAATTTATTTTTGGGGGGCTGAAGTGTATTAAAAATTTTTTTTTGTGACGAAATAAATATATTTAATAAGTAAAATTTAGAATCAATAATTATAAAAATAATAAACACATATAATTATACATACCCAAAAATTTGTTATTGATTAACACTTGAAGTATTGGTAGTTGTTGCACTCGAATAACGAAGAGGAGGCAATTGCATTCTGCGAGTCTTCATCCGTTGAAAACGCTGCAATATTTGCTCATTTTCAATTGTTGCAAAAATATCCTTCTCGATGTATACAACCAGACAGTCATTCATCCACTCGTCTCCCATTTTGTTGCGCAAATCAGTCTTGACAATATTCATTGCAGAAAATACTCTTTCAACAGAAGCAGTCGCAACTGGTAGAACTAATGCCAACTGGATCAGACGATAAACCAATGGAAAAACTGTATTTTTACCAGTTTTAACCATTTGTTGAGCAAGACTTCCCAAATCTCCAACTTCTGAAAATTGAGGATCGCGTTGCACATTATAAATATAATTTCGAAGTTGAGACTCAAGATATAAATAATCGTTACTTGAGAAGTCTTCAGGATATAAATCAGCAAGACGGAGTAGTTTCTGCACATTGAATTGAGAGAAAGAACTTTTTGGATCAAGACATGCTATGCAACTAAGCAATTCCGTGCTAACTTCCGAGAAACGATTATTCATCTCTTGTATAATTAAATCAACAACCTGACATCACAACAATAATAAAATTAATAACTAAGAAAATCTGCTAACAAGTAACAAATGTAATGAAATAATAATTTCAAAAATAATACCTCACAAAAAATTTCCACGCGATAATGATGAAAATTAGTGATGGTTTGACCTCTGCGACTGCGCCTGGCATTGCCACGGATTGCTATACTGTCTTCCATATCAATCACGGGAATCATATTCAACTCACAAAAATTGTTGACTTCATCTAAAATTATTTGCCATCCCTCTTCCCTAAAGTCTTGCAATTGAGATTTCATAGTATCAATCAAACTCATGGCTTGGACAATATTTTGATCCCTTTGTTGCAAAACAAGTGACAAGTCATTTGTGATTCCCAATAAATACTTCATCAGGTGCAATGCAAAAACAAACTCATAATCATTCATTCTATCAATCAAACCCCTGGCCATACCTCTATTGTCAGAAGTGGTGGCATCATCTTGTATATTTCCCAATATTCCAATCACCGAAGCCCACATAGAGGATAGACGAAGTAATGTTAGATAGTGTGATCCCCAACGAGTATCCCCTGGTCTTGCTAAACTAGTTTCTTGATTTTTGCCTTTTCCACTAATAATATCTCCACTGTCTAAAAGTGTAACAATCTTATCATGTTCTATTTGTCTTAATTGATCTCTCCTTTTACATGATGCTCCAGTTAAATTGACAATCATAGAGACATAGACAAAGAATTCACTGACAATGATATTTCCCTTAGCAACAGCAACAATAACTAACTGGAGTTGGTGAGCAAAACAGTGAATATACATCACATAGGGATTTTCTTGTAATATAAGGGCCTTCAAACCATTAAACTCACGTCGCATATTTGAAGCTCCATCATATCCTTGACCTCTCAATTTGGATAATGATAATCCGTGTTGCGCGAATAAAGAATCAATTGCATCTTTCAAACAAAGAGATGTGGTGTCAGACACATGTACAATTGCAAGGAAACGTTCAATCACACGCCCTTCTTTGTTCACATATCTCAAAACAACTCCCATTTCAATGACCCATTTTATTTTGAATTTTTTTTTTGCCCTCTAAATACAAAACGACGTCGTTTCACTTTTAGTGGAACGACGTCGTTTTGTATAATGAGGGGAAAAAAAAATACATCAGATGAAGCCCTAAGGCTTCATCTGATGCAAAAGCATGCCGCCAGTGCCAAAGGGCAAACAAGACTCCAACTCCAAGAAGAAGACGCCAGGCTCCAAGAACTCCAAGAAGCTTCAGTTGAGATTCTACCATCCTGCTTCAAGCCTTCAATTCAAGGCTCCAAGACTCCAACTCTCCACCATTCCATTCACATAAATCTTTTAGGTTAGTTTTTTGGTTTAAATTACAATATTCATCTTTATATTTTTGTTAATTATATGTTTAAATTATTTTTGAATTTTGAGTATCTTGATATTAATTTGATTAAGATTAATTTTTATTTAGTTTATGTTAATGTAATTTAAGAATTTGAAAGATTACATTAAAAAATTTAATGATATTAAATTTAAATTAGAAATTAGTTTAGAAATTGTATAGATTTTAGGTTGTATTTAGTTTTTAAAATTTTGTTAGTTTTATATTTGAAATTTTAAGAATTAATTATGTGAATTAGAAATTTTGAATGTAAATATAAATTCAAAATTTTATGAGATTGAATTAGAGATTATATGGGTATTTAGTTGTACCTTATTTTAACTTTTTGATAATTTTATATAATGAATTTTATAAATTGAGAAATATAAGTAATATGAATTTATTATTAAATTAAAGAATTATTTATATGAATTTTAAATTAATTGATTATTGAATTGCATAATTTTATTGAATTTAACCACAATTATTTAATTGTGACAGAAAATGGAGAGATTCTTTAAACCTAAACGAGTCCGTAGTGGTGAATCTTCAAATGAGCCTAATATTAGTGAACCAGTTCAAAATCAATCTTGTGTGGAATTGAATTTAAATGATATTGTTAGTGATCCGGGATTACGAAAATCAGTTGAGAAATTTGATATTTCTCTTCGAGACCATGTCCGAAGAGAGTATTTGACTAGGGGACCTTGCCAACCGATTGGCCATATGTATCCAAAAACATCATTTGGTAAACAACATAGAAGTTTCCAAGATAGTTGGTATCAAAAGTTTGTATGGTTAGAGTATAGCATATCGAAAGATGCGGCGTTTTGCTTTTGGTGCTTTCTTTTCAAAACACAAAATAAGGGAGGTCGATATGCAGAGGATGCCTTTACAAAAACGGGATTCAATAATTGGAAAAAGGCAATGGAAAGATTTAATGAACATATTGGAGCTGTGAATAGTTGCCATAATGATGCTAGAATACAGTTTGAAAGTTTTCAAGATCAAAGGCATAGTGTGTCAAATGTGCTACGATCTTGTGGGCGCGAAATAGATATTGCATATCGCACCCGTTTAACTGCTGCTCTGGATGTGACCCGCTTTCTTTTGAAGCAAGGATTGGCTTTTCGTGGAAATGATGAGTCAACTAGTTCTTCAAATAGAGGCAATTTTCTTGAATTGTTTGAGTGGTATAGCCAGCGAAATACTGAGATTTTTGAGGTTGTAAATCAAAATGCTCCTGCAAATAATCAACTAACTTCTCCAATGATTCAAAAAGATCTGGCACATGCTTGTGCCTCAGAGATCGCAAGTGTTATAATCAATGATATTGGAGACAATTATTTTTCCCTAATAGTTGATGAGTCTCGAGACAGTTCAGTGAAAGAGCAAATGGGAGTTGTTTTGAGATATGTGAACAAAGAAGGGCGTGTGATTGAACGTTTCCTTGCAATTGTACATGTGTCTGACACCACATCTCTTTGTTTGAAAGATGCAATTGATTCTTTATTCGCGCAACACGGATTATCATTATCCAAATTGAGAGGTCAAGGATATGATGGAGCTTCAAATATGCGACGTGAGTTCAATGGTTTGAAGGCCCTTATATTACAAGAAAATCCCTATGTGATGTATATTCACTGTTTTGCTCACCAACTCCAGTTAGTTATTGTTGCTGTTGCTAAGGGAAATATCATTGTCAGTGAATTCTTTGTCTATGTCTCTATGATTGTCAATTTAACTGGAGCATCATGTAAAAGGAGAGATCAATTAAGACAAATAGAATATGATAAGATTGTTACACTTTTAGACAGTGGAGATATTATTAGTGGAAAAGGCAAAAATCAAGAAACTAGTTTAGCAAGACCAGGGGATACTCGTTGGGGATCACACTATCTAACATTACTTCGTCTATCCTCTATGTGGGCTTCGGTGATTGGAATATTGGGAAATATACAAGATGATGCCACCACTTCTGACAATAGAGGTATGGCCAGGGGTTTGATTGATAGAATGAATGATTATGAGTTTGTTTTTGCATTGCACCTGATGAAGTATTTATTGGGAATCACAAATGACTTGTCACTTGTTTTGCAACAAAGGGATCAAAATATTGTCCAAGCCATGAGTTTGATTGATACTATGAAATCTCAATTGCAAGACTTTAGGGAAGAGGGATGGCAAATAATTTTAGATGAAGTCAACAATTTTTGTGAGTTGAATATGATTCCCGTGATTGATATGGAAGACAGTATAGCAATCCGTGGCAATGCCAGGCGCAGTCGCAGAGGTCAAACCATCACTAATTTTCATCATTATCGCGTGGAAATTTTTTGTGAGGTATTATTTTTGAAATTATTATTTCATTACATTTGTTACTTGTTAGCAGATTTTCTTAGTTATTAATTTTATTATTGTTGTGATGTCAGGTTGTTGATTTAATTATACAAGAGATGAATAATCGTTTCTCGGAAGTTAGCACGGAATTGCTTAGTTGCATAGCATGTCTTGATCCAAAAAGTTCTTTCTCTCAATTCAATGTGCAGAAACTACTCCGTCTTGCTGATTTATATCCTGAAGACTTCTCAAGTAACGATTATTTATATCTTGAGTCTCAACTTCGAAATTATATTTATAATGTGCAACGCGATCCTCAATTTTCAGAAGTTGGAGATTTGGGAAGTCTTGCTCAACAAATGGTTAAAACTGGTAAAAATACAGTTTTTCCATTGGTTTATCGTCTGATCCAGTTGGCATTAGTTCTACCAGTTGCGACTGCTTCTGTTGAAAGAGTATTTTCTGCAATGAATATTGTCAAGACTGATTTGCGCAACAAAATGGGAGACGAGTGGATGAATGACTGTCTGGTTGTATACATCGAGAAGGATATTTTTGCAACAATTGAAAATGAGCAAATATTGCAGCGTTTTCAACGGATGAAGACTCGCAGAATGCAATTGCCTCCTCTTCGTTATTCGAGTGCAACAACTACCAATACTTCAAGTGTTAATCAATAACAAATTTTTGGGTATGTATAATTATATGTTTTTATTATTTTTATAATTATTGATTCTAAATTTTACTTATTAAATATATTTATTTCGTCACAAAAAAAATTTTTTAATACACTTCAGCCCCCCCAAAAATAAATTTCTGGCTCCGTCCCTGTCCAAAGTGCCAAGGTATTGAGGATAACCCAAGATCTTTGCATGTAAATACCTAGCATGTTATGTCTGTTAGCTCCATATGCTTGTCCGCAAAGTGTCTCTAGTGCACTTCCCATTCCCATCTGTATGGGAAAATCTACATTAAGATGTGAAAGAAGAAGAAGAAAAGACAAGGAAACTGCTCAAGTAGGGCAAAAAAAAAAAAAAATCAAGAGAAGGAGAATGCATTTTAGGGGTTCACAGTGATGTGATTCAGTACATATTCTACCGAAGTACTTAATTCAGGAAAGATAGCGAAGTAGAGGAAAAAATCAAGAGCAGGACATGGAGAATAGAATATAGTAACATCAACCATGGACCAACTAAAAATGGTTTTAACTCCGAAGTCTGTATGTATACCAATATGCCATAACCAAATGCAGCAATGACAGAGTTTTCCACAGAAATGGCAGCTAGTTGAATGGTCCCCAGCTGGCCAGCAAAGATTTGAGTGAGAGCCCCGATTCCATACTGGCAAACCGAAGTGAAGATGGATGGACCAGCCAAGTACCAGAGCTTCCTGGCTTCGATGAAGAACTCTTTAGAGAAGTCACCGGTACCATTGATGGGACCAATCTCACCTTCATATTTGGAAAGGGATGAATTCGAAGAAGACTCACTAGGGGGTGTCAGGCAATTTTGTGGATTGAGTTGGCCATTGCCATCGCACATGTGGGATAGAAGAGGCTTCTCACCATCCTCCATAATGCCTAGGCACTACAAATAGAGATGAACTGATGAAGTCTTGAAAGGTTTATGCATATATATATAGCGCCCTGATAAAATTTGTGAAGTTTGGCCATTTGCGTTGCTTTCTTTTTAATATTTACTATTTTTGAGATTGGAAAGGATCCCAGTTCCATTTTGAGATTAGAGTGATTTTCCGGAACGGATTTTCTGTTCCACACCCTGTGTCACATCCTGTACCACTCCTTAGAATCTCGCCAAGTGTCCCTTAATAAATCAAATCCTCAAACAACCCAACTCGGATCATATTAAATTAATTAATCGATTAACCGGACAGAAAACTTAAACCCATTCATTCTCTATAACCAAACCGATTAAAATAAAAACTCTTTAACCAAAATCACAATTTATCAAGAAAAAAAACCCTAAAACCCAAACAACCTCTGTCCTCTCTTCATCATCTTCACCATTCTCTATAACCAAACCGATTAAAATCAAATTGAAGAAAAAAGATACAATGGCGAAGCAGGAGCAGCAGCAATGGAATGCTTGTAGTAATGGTAGTGGGGGAGCGATTGATAATAGCAGTTGTATTAGCAGAAACAGCAGCAATGGCAATAGCAATAGCAACGGGGGTTTGCAATTGCAGTCTTTTTAAAAATCCATATTTCCAAGACTAACGACGAAAACAGCTTCAGAGAACCGAGGAGTAAGAAACACTCCAAGCTAGTTTGGCCCTTTTTGTTTAGCCTATATTTCCCAGAGAGACCATAAAACAAAAAGCAATAATAAGCATCAAGTAATATAAGGGAATTGATATTTTATCCTGGAACCAAACAACAGGTAAACCTAACACAACACAAGATAATTGAGTGCCTATTATTAAACAAATGAAAAACTTAAAAATTTTGTTAAGAGCTTCATCAAATTTCTGAATATCTATAGATAATTCCTGTAAGTGAAGATCATTAAGGTAATTTTTTTCTTATGACTTTTTATATATGAAACACTCCAAAGCTTTTTGTTTATACTAGCCTTTTGTTGTATGGAATGTATTAAAAAACTGGTAGGTATCATTTGATCCTCATGGAGATATCTTAATGTTTTGTATCTTTCAACTTTTTGTGTATGCTAGCTTTGTGTTGTATGGAATGTATAAAAGAACTGGTAGGTATCATTTGATCCTTCAATTCCACCATGTGTTTCTGAGTTTGGAGTCCGTTGAAATTATTGACTTTGTTAATTGCTTTTGGGCTTGGATAAGCAGAAGCAGATTTAAATTGGTTGCTACATTTTCTCAGACATTAGAAAAATTTGTTTCTTACTGTTGTTGATAAATGACAATCCTTTGATTGACCTCCAAGCTCAACAGATCTTTCTATATTTTTGATTCATCAACTAATTTAATATGTTCAAATTGGTTCTCAACCTTTCTAGCCTTGAAAGAGATTAGATGTTGACAGGTTTGAGATGACTTACGGCTTAATTCTGGTCTAAAAAAGATCTTGAATCTTACATTTGTACATCTGGAAAGAGATGAACTACAAGTAGAGTTTTCTCTCAATTAGCTCTAGTTTTTCACTGCTACCATTCAAAGATGCCGTAGCTTTTAGGAGAGCTTGATACAAGCGGTTAAGTGGATGAAGTTATTGCTCTTGTGAAGAATAGGCCTCTTTGTGGCATTAGTGAATCTGTTCAACTTGAGAAAGTGTCCAATTGACTCTAAATAAGCATTTATCTATTTCTTTGGCTACAGTTTGGTTCCTTTATGCTATTTGGTACTTCCCAATACTTTGTTTCTGCCCTTCTTATCAAGATACATAACACCAAAGCCTAGGCTTTATGAGTTAAAAGGATATGCTTAATTGATAGTTTCAGGTGAGAGATACAGCATTTTGTGATGAAGAATTAAGATTGTAAAGTTGGTTTTGTCTTTCAATTTGCGGTTGTTGCACAGGCTTTAGCTTTGCAGTAATTTCCTTTAAGCGAAATGCAGATGAATCCCAATAATGTAGCGTTTGAAAATAAGAAAACAACCCGTACAAAGTCAAGTCTCAATTGATCAATTGTTTCTGAACATTGGAACTTTGGGTACAAAGTCAAGAACTTATTGAAGGCTTCAGGAATGGATTCTTCAGCATCCAAACTGAATTCTTGGGGGTCGTCTTGTATGAACCTCACTTCCTGTTATTAGTAGACATATATACTACTTTAAACACGCTTCAAAGCATAGGCTTTTTAGATTAATAAGCTTAACCCAGTTGCCACACAAGTAAATGTTTAATAAAATGCATTTCCCAAGTCACCACACTATCCATTGCTGATATCCGACTCAGGCTCTTAACTATTGGCATTTCCATCAAGTCATTGGGGATCTGTTTCTCCTCCCCACCGTTTTATTCTGTCTCTGGCAATTGAAGCCTGCATGTCACAAAGTTGATGGGATGCTGAAAATTAAAAGCTCGATACAAGAACTTTCTGAACTATATATATATATATATATATGGTGTTATTTTTGTGCATGCGCAAATAAAAAGGTGTTTGTAATTCCCGGTATTAATAGCATGCTCGGGGCAGTTTTGCTCACCTCCTTGTCCCAATTAGTTTTATAGATCATCCAGAGCAGGACGAGGCTTTGAACTGTAATTCCAGATAGCATCCCGATCCAGATGCCCTGAAAGTCATTACACAATATGAAACCTTTTCACAAGTATGTAATATAGCTTGCACCTCTGATGCTACCATTAAATAAAGCTTAGTCAACTAATTGGATAAGGCCATGGGAGAAGGAAGATCGAGCTAGCCATATACCTGGACACCCATGTTTAATACATATCCCAGGACTAGACCAATAGGAATGCCGAAGACGTAGTAGCAAATTATGTTCACACAAGCCACATAGGCTTGCCACCCAGCTCCAATCGCCACTCCTGCAATAGTACAACGTTAATCAACAGACCCGTTAAACTTTTCTTCAGAACCCATCGTAGGAGTCTAATGGTGTACCCGAAAGAGTAGGTTGAACACTGTTAATAATGACGCAGGCAACTAGCAGAGGTGTTAGGTCATATACAGATCGTTGAACTTCCTCGCTGTTGGAGAATAAAGCAGGGTATTGCTTTCGGCTGATAAGCAGAGCCAGAGCAAGCAAGATTCCGGCTACAAGCGAGGTTAATGTGACCACTACCACTGAAAACTTCGCAGTTCTTGGATGTCCTGCTCCCAGTTCATTGGACACCCTCACACTAAAACCATTCCAAAAAAAAAAGAAAAAGATGAGCTTTATTTTTAGCGAAAATAAGGTAAATGATTGACGCCTTGTTCTAGAAACAATCAAAGCATTTCGGTGGTAGTATTAAGTTTTTCCTTTCCTTGCTAACCTTATGGCTGCATTCAATCCAATAGCGACCATGACAGTCCAACCGAGTACATTGATGCTGCGACAACAATAAAGCTGAGCAATTGATTAAACTGGCCACATGGGCTATGCCTGTCAAGTTTCAGAGCTACTCACCATATGGAGAGGGAATCCACAGCAATCTCAGCGTTTTTCAAGTATCCGGCAAATAGAACTAATGACGTAAAGTACCAGAATTCCAAGCTGCAAGGTTACGGCCGGTGGACAGTGATTAAATTGAGATTAAATATTCAAATTACATGAATAATAAATTATATTGTCAATTTGAGGATGCGTGTGTTATTCTGGACTGTTGGACGGCATTATTAATTCATCATTGATCTGACCAAAACGGAACATTCTAGTCTTTGGAATATGATCAAAACTCTAATTGTTTTAAGCTATATTTAGAAGATGTCAATAATATCTTTTGGGTCCAACAATTTGAATAATTTGAATAATCTGAATCTCCTGTCGCTATATAGCCACATAATTACATCGCCATTCTATATCAATTTTACTTGTGTGAACATTGGAGTACAGTTATAACTGTATTCAATTAAAATTCACTCAATAACTTCCTAGTAAATTCAGATAGGAAAAGAGACACAGATCTCACAAGTTGAATTCTGTCCAATTTGAAATGGTTGATGTAATTGAATTTGTCATTAATACAATTAATTCAATATAAAATTTATAATTACACTGAAATTATACAAAATTAACACAAATTATAAGTGTAATTAGAAATTTAGTATAAATGTATTAGTAAATTTAGTATAATCAATTAATAATTTGTATTAGTACACATATATAATTATTAGTATAATTAATAATATCAATTATATTATATATACTAATAGACATTATATAATACATATAACTAATAATATCATTATCATAAGTTTGTAACTAATTAAATTATATATTATATTTAAATTAACACAAATTATAAGTGTAATTAGAAATTTAGTATAAATGTATTAGTAAATTTAGTATAATCAATTAATAATTTGTATTAGTACACATATATAATTATTAGTATAATTAATAATATCAATTATATTATATATACTAATAGACATTATATAATACATATAACTAATAATATCATTATCATAAATTTGTAACTAATTAAATTATATATTATATTTATTTAATTTTTTAAAGCGGATAACGGAGCAGAGATGGGGTGGTGCCCGTTTCTAAGCCCGGGGTCCCGCGCCAACCCCCTCCCCATTAACCCCGCGGGGCGGGTGCCCGCGTTGCCCTCCCTAGACCATACGGCAACTGACTCAGGAACGGACAAGGATATTTCAGTATTACACAGCTATTTGTGCAATAAAATGGTGGACGATGATTTATAAGCCCAAGACATCGTGGATCTGAATTGACTGAACGAGTCAGAATTGACACCGCAGCTAACTAACATGATAAATAAATGGGTAATTTCAGAAATCTCCCTCGAAGTTTCTAACAATTTTACCTAGTGCTTTTGAAATTTTCAATATTACACTCGCCTCCCTCAATCCTATAAAATGATCATAATAACCTTAACATATTAATTTTTTCAGGCAATCAAATAACCCACTCCTAATCTTATGCATATGAATGCATCACACAATTAGACATTTAATGAAAACAAAGACAAGATTCATGTATGAAACCAATTATGTCCTGAACACAATTTTAACACATTACAAATTAATTTTAGTTTTAATTGGAGGATTTTGAAGATGAATGGAAGAAGATATAAGGTGAAGGTTTAAAAAGGATGGAGCTAGTGTTTGTACCCCAACATTTGAGGGATAAGATGTTACATTAATGTAGTTGGTGAAATTTTTTGAGTTTAATAATGCTGATTTTTTTTTCTTTTTTTTTTTTAACTTAGATTGAGGTTTTAGAATTTAAGAACTGATGGGGCGGTAATCATGGTGATAATGGTACTAATTTGAAATATGAGAATATGAAAGGTTTAATATAATAGGGATGATGGTTGAAAGTAAATTTGAGATTTTATGCGTGTTCTATATTTTTTTTAAAGAATTTTATAAAAAAGTAAAATAAACTTCACAATTTTATAAGAGCATTTTGGATTATTCATTTAAAATTTTGAACATTGAATGGTTATTGTTACCAAAATAATAAACTCAAGGGAGATATATATAATTTTTAAAATTTCATGAAAATTAGATGAATTTGTCAAGCACCTAAAGGAAGGTTAACTATCCCTAACTAAATAAGCACCACAAACAATGAAGTTGAAGACCATGGAGAGACACGTACGTGAATTTTGGATCTCAAAGGCAATTCAACCAACACCCATTCAGACCGGAAAAGTCAGATTGGGTCTGAATCCCGAGTTAGTAGTTTAGGAGAGATCGACAAATTCACTTGTGGAACCGTGTTACCAAACACGAGTTTAGAAGAGTCAAATTCGCTTGGGGAACCGTCTCACCAAGCACGAGTTTAAATGTATGTACTCATTACACAATTACGTTCGGCAATAATATTGTACTCATCACTTGTTTTGTATACGAAATCCCGACAAATGCGTTCGCTGTCGAGCTAAAATCTTAGAACAGGAGACAAAAGACGCGCGGTCAACTCCGTATCGCGCTAGTTACTTATTAAAATACGGTTTTGAAGAACAAAATCCGGCTCCGATGAAAGTAAACAAAACAGATTTTGTATGAATAATGATTTTGCGCTACATAGAGTTCTTTTAAGAATCAAAATCAACAAGAAAATGAATTTTGAAGGACCAAAAACTCGAGGATTTTTTTTTTTTTTTGGGGTTTAAGAGTAGACGTAGTAAGATTTGCATGGATGAGTTAGGGAAGCTGTTGAAAACTTGGAATTAGTTTGCAAGTACTCACCAGAGCATTATTGCAGATGCAAGAGATAACTTGACAAAACCCCATAGATTTTGAAAGGCTTTCCACGAAAATCCAGACCAAGCTTCACCACAGGTGCCGCTGAAAATGTACACAAGCTGCGCAACCACTATGAACCACCACGAGGCATTCAGCATCGCCGCCCCACCCACCAGACCCCACCCCAATTTCAGCATAAACAACCAGCTGAACAGGGCGTGGCCGACTATAGCCACCGCGGCTATGATGGCCATCACAATGATCTTGCTCTGAGCTTGCAAGAACTTCTGGATTGGAAAGTTGAATGCGTAGGCAAATATTTGTGGAATCATCCAAACAGCAAATGTCCCGGCCCACTTCGATATATCTGGTGTTTGTCCTATGAGTCTCAAGATTTGGGCCGCAAAAATCTGAACCAACATTAGAACTAAAGCCGTGGCATTTAGGATCACCCATGATCTCTGCATGTATACTCCGAGCATGTTTAGCTGCCCAGCCCCAAAAGCTTGACCGCAAAGGGTCTCCAGTGCACTTCCCATTCCCAACTGTACATGTTTATAACTCAAAAGTCATTTAACTAAGATCCAAGTTAAACCATCATAAATCCTAGTGCATAATAGTTTGCAGTTTACATTGACGTTACAATATTCTTGTCATATACTGCATAGCTTTTGTTTGCCATTTTATAATGATCATTTGAGATTTGACTATTACTATCGGCATTTTTTGTAGCCTATTCTTTCCAAATTCCTATCCCACTGTTTCCAAGATATTGGGAAGACTCTGGGAATATCACGACGACATGACCAACCTAAAATAGTTTAGAAAAATACAAAAATCATGACAAAGGGAGGGATATAACAAGACCAATAATAGTAATACCATCATGCCGAAAGCAAATCCAGCTACAACAGAATTTTCCACTGAAACAGCTGCAAGCTCGATGGTTCCGACTTGGCCGGCAAAGACTTGAGTCAGGGCGCCAATCGAATATTGGCAGATGGAAGTGAAGATGGCTGGACCAGCAAGGTACCACAGTTTCTTGGACTCAGCGGCGAACTCTCTGAAGAAATCTCTAGCTCCGTTGATGGGCTGGATATCATCTTCATCAGCATCAAATGACAAATTGTTAGACTTGTGGAAGGCTGCTTGCAAGGAGTCGTCGTCGTTTGGATGACAGTAACGGTCTATGTTGGTGAGAAGTGGCACCTTTGCCTCCTCCATAGCTCGATCGATCGGGAGAGACAGAAAGAGATACGGAGGGGTTTGGTGGGCGAATAGCGAATGAGTTAAAAAGATATGTTGATTTGTGGGAAAGATCGTGTCGGCGGGGACCGTGGCTCTCTCTATAGATGGAGTTTAGTAGCTAGGAACAATTATTGTAAGCCTGTTTCACGCATTTCTCAACCAACCTATTTTCAATCCTAAACTAAGGAAAAAAATTTTTTTTTTTTTTTAGGTAAAACGAGATCTCACTTGTGACTCATAGTTCTAGTATATGATATGGGGTTTTTTTTTTTTACATTATGATACATCTCACTCAACTTTATTTACATATTATCATCTGTGACGCCATAGTCATAAGTGCAATGCCCTATGTTCGGATTAGTCTAACAACTTTGGGAGTAAACTATCAAACAAAAGCACTTAAATCCAGTAAACTAATTGTGTTTGGATTGCATTTTTCGTCATTTTTCATAGAAAAATTACTATAGCGATTTGATATATGTGAGGGAAAAAGGTGATAGGGAAATGTGATCACGGAAAACGATAATATTTTCCGACGGAAACAAGCAATCCAAACAAGGCATTATAAATTGGTGGAACCAGGAGGGTATCACGATATTAGCAAATCGGGGAACTACAAATATAGGTCTGTGAGATTTTACACAGAGATTAGTACTGGAAAGTATCGTTTAGAGATGTAGCATTTCATTGCATGTAAATTTGGCTTTGAACTTAATTATATCAAAACCCCTTAAGCTAAAATACGATTCTGAACTGAATGAAGCGTTCCGGATTGTTTGAAAATATTATCATAACGGGTTACTAATTAGTTTCAATGCTGGAAAATGTCAGTATATGCAACAACTACTGCTTCATTCAATTATTGACATCACAGCGTATCGTATGCGAAATTGCATCCAAAAAAAAAAAAAAAAACAATGTTGCAAGCATTTTGCGAAGTGGCAATACATTTTTTATACTATTTGAACTTAAAAACCAGGCATAGTGATTCTTTTCCCTCCTATCGAATTTGGGTTACATTAAACAAGTTTTTTACGGAGGAAGTTACCTACCTTACTGTGTCCGGAGTCCCACCGACAGCAATAAAAGGCCCTTGGAGTTCGGGCTACCAAGACTAAATATAGTTCAAATTAATTGGGGAGTCAACTCTAACCTTTTTTTTGTTGGTGAACAAGTTCTACTTTAACCGATCAGGGCTTCACAAGTTGACAATTTTTCAGGTCAAATTAATTTATGTAAAACTTATGATTATAATTTTTAGTGTAAATTTATACAATTTTGGTGCAAATTTATATTTATCAACTCATACAATTAATTTGATTATTACACCAAAAGTTGTATGTTTTATATCAAGCAACAGCTGTTTGAACTTGTGAGACTTCTGATCCCTATCTTAACATAGTCCTAGACAAAATAACAAGTCTCAAATTTCTTAAGAGTTACGATTTTAAACACACATGTTCCATTTGGATTAGTTATTTTTGGGGTATTTTAAACACACATCTTAAGAGTATATTTTGAAATATTTTTAAAAAATATTTTGAAATATTTTTTATTGGCACTTTATTATGAGATATTTGGTAAAATTTTAAAAAAATTTAAACTAATTTTTAGATTATCTTTTAGAGCACTTTGTTATAATTTTTATTGTATTTGAAAAATTAATTTTTAAAAAACACTCCAAAGACAGGAGATTCAAACAGAGCCACATATTGTTTGATGTAACTTCGGCTCTCATTGCAGAATCTCTCGAATGCTACACCGACTCACTGCTCAGTACCATGGAGCAGTGAGATCCGGCCAAAATACAGCAGAGAGGATTGAATGCGATATCTCAGTTTTCCATGCTGCAGAGTGGGATGACAAGTGAGCGAGGAGCACCAACCAACGAGTACGGAGCAACCTCGGAAGTGGGCACTAGCAATCCATCCCCTTTGAGTTTCGGGGACTTGCGGGGACAGAGTATTGCTCACTAAAATTTAACTAGCCAATCAGATCCTCGGATTGGGATTTCGCTTTTCTCCTGTATACAGAAAAGAGTCGTGTAACGTTTGTTTATTGTTTATTAAGCAACGCTTGTTTGTTGTTTGTTAAGCACCTGATAAAATATACTTGGGTAAAAAGCAAAAAAATCACTTGTGATTAAGCAACCATATAGAAAAGTTCTCGTGATTTCAAAACATATAATCTGATACTCTATGATTTGAACTAAATTGAAAAGTTGACGAAAATTATCAAAACTAACGTGTTTGAAGCACACATGCTTGTTTTGCAACTAGTGTTACTTGAAAACAATTTTTTATAATTAATTTTTATTTAATATACCTATGACTTACGAAAAAGTCCCCTGTGATTAACTCAACCTACAGATAAACCTTCTATATTTTTGAAACATATATGTTGGATTTAATCTGAACCTTTCAGAAAATATATTGAAAAGAGAGTAAATCTTCTTGAAGGAAATCAACCACCAGTCTTACGTACATTATTTTTGGGGTATGGTAAAAGTTTTAAATTTAGATTTTTGCTATTATAATATTATCTTAGAGGGTCTTTTTTAAGAAGTTGAAGTAAGAATTTGAATACTTTTTCTTTGCACAAAGTGAAGGAAAATTTTGCAAAATATTTGCTTATATCTTTCTCAAGCTCTCGAGCGGACAGCAAAACCAAACCTTACGATATCAATACAAGATTTGTGAGTGTTCATAAAAAATAAAAGTAAAAATTATCGAGATCAAAAAACCATCAAAGGGGATGTTGCATTTAACGTGTACAATGGATGATCGTGGGTTTTTTTGTGATCATGGTGTTATCCCATAAACAGATATTAACCAAATCAGAACAATTGTCTTATATATAAAAGGGATGAATATTATATTTTTTTGAAATTACAGGGGACTTTCTTATAAGTTGACTTAATCATGTGGGGCTTTTCTGCATTTTATCCTTATATATATTAGGATGTTTTTGTCATTTCGTCTACCCATGTTAATTTGACGATTTCCATCACGTTATCAATTTAGTTCAAACTACAAACTATCAGATTGTATGTTTTAAAACCACGGAAAAGCTTTCCTGCATATTGTTTGTCATTTCTTATTGCTGTGTTGCTTGATCAGTCTTTTATCGCTTACGAAATGGATTTTTTTTCATCTGAATTTCTGCTTCTCTAGAAGAAATAAAGCTGCCCGACTTCGACTTTTTGGGGAGAAACAAAGTTCAACCTTTGGTTTTAGTCCTCGCAACACCAAAAGAGACTCCGAGTGTCTCTAGGATTGATTGGGAAACACCAGAAACCCAACCATTACGACTATGGCCTTGCGGCTGGTTGGTTCGAAAGTATAATCACAAAGGAAGCAGACCAAACACTGGGAAATAGTATCCAGACGTCCTATTTGATTTATTTTTATTTTTCTGGAGGATAATCCTATTTGATATTCACAACACCCTCCCTAGTTAATTGATTTAAGAGGAAAATTATAGTTGACAGCTATAAATGGGGCTTTCTTAAAAGCCCAAGTTTATCTGGAAAGTTTAGAAAGACTCAGCTTAGAGCTCTTTGCAGCAAGCATTGATAAGATTTGAAATTCCCTTCTCCTTTATAAGATTTGAAATTCCCTTGAACCAAAAAAAAAGATAAAACAAAAGGAAAAATTCGAGGTAGAAAACATTCTGGTATTTGTTACAACCGTACACTCTGGTTTTTTTTTCCTAAGAACGGCAAAATTTTATAAACCATCAAAGAGATGCTTCATCGGGTTGAGCAGCAACTGCTCATCAGATTACATCACTCTTGGCCGCCTGTGGAAGCCAAGTTGGGAAGGACCCTTCCAAAAAATTTCATCACACACGCGTCCGTGGCAAACCTCGATGACCGGATATTAGATGAATCCAATTTTCATGTCTCTACATCATTTGCTTTGGCGTCTGGCTCCCCTCCCCACTCTTGTATTCTTTTTGCAGCGACAGAAGCCTGTATTTGCGTACCAAGAACGTCAGAATACAATAATAAGGAGGACTAATTCCCTTTTCGACTCCATGTAATGGCCCTGAATTGTGAAAATGTAAAGTATACACCTTTTTTTTATATAAAATAATTTCAATTGGGACATAAAAGGTAGTTGAAAGAAAAAAAACTGCATGCATTTTTTCATTGTAGAACTTGAAAAACAAAAGAACAGCTTGAGAGACTGTTGGCATACCTCTTTATTCCAGTTTGTTCTGTAGACAATCCAGAATAAGACTACGGTTTGTACAGCCGTTCCTGATACCATTCCGTACCAGATTCCCTGACATTATTGTATTTAACAGCCCATTAGCTCCAAAATGAAGCTATAGTCATATAATTCATCCTAGTACCTTAATCCGGTGTAACTACTTACTTTGACTCCCATGTTGATCTTATAACCCAGCAATAGACCTAAAGGAATGCCAAACAGATAGTAGCATGCAATATTTACATAAGCAACTAGAGCTTGCCATCCCGCTCCAATAGCCACTCCTGCAGCATAGCCATTGGTGAATTGTCAATCTTTTTTTTTTTGCTTTCAGCGTTGTTGAGGGTTAAGATAATCTTCCAATCAAAGGGGAGAAGATAAAAGATTCACCTGAAAGAGCTGGCTGAATAGTGTTAAGAACGATACAGAAGGCAAGCAATGGCGTAAGCTCGTAGACAAGGCTTTTAACTTCATCGCTGTTTGAAAACAAGGATGGATACTGTTGCCGGAAGATAAGGAGAATGGCCGAAAGGACGACACCTAACAGGAAAGACGATACGACAACTACTACAACAGAAAATTTTGCTGTTCTTGGATGAGCTGCCCCGAGCTCATTTGAAACTCTTACACTGCAGTGACATAATTGACAATCATTTGTGGAAAATTCTCTCATTTTAGTATTATTATGCTTTCTGGATCATTAAAATAACGTTTAATGGTAAGAAGCGTCTGCTAACGAACCTGATAGCTGCATTGCACCCAACGGCAACCATAACTGTCCAACCCAATAAGTTTGTGCTGCAAATTTCAACAGTTTTAGGACAACATGAGTAGCTACAACATCTCCCTCTCTTCCATTAATCAAGGAAGGAAAAAATAGAAACTGTCACACAAACAATAATGCTAGTGAAATTCTATTTCCACGTTCACTTTAAAAAGATAAGACAGCAATTTAGACTTGTAGTTGATGAGCCAAGTCCTAAATGAGATGTACTGGACTAGAAGTACAAGAAAGAGACCCCTGTAATGTTATTTCCGTGGAAAAACATCCGACAAATCAATTAAGATGATGGTCCCAAACCACCTTGCCATCTAATTAAAGGATGATGTCGATGGTCTTATTTAGTTGTCCGTTGGAATTTATTGGTACCTTTATGTCCTTCATCTTTGTCAAATTTGTTGATGTGATAAAAGGTAAGATAACCTTTTATGCAGCTGGTAAAATATCCCATCAGGGACCCTTCAAACAGTGAGCACGAAGAACATTTGCAAATGGATCCTTGTGCTTTTTCACTTATTTGACCCTTTCCAGCTTGAAGCCAACATCCTGAATTAAGAGTCCTTTAATTTTGTAGTGATATTAACATCTTTTATTTTCTTTCAAAAAATCATGTTCCAAGCCACCGAATCTTTATAAACTTGCCACTAAATGCATCATCGCTATTTAATATATTTATCACTAATCAGAAATTCATTTCGAATTAAAACAAGAATACTTATCCCTTTATATATATATATATATATATATACATACAAATAAGCTGCGCCATTCATCTTGAACGGCCATGTCTTAGCTAGCAGGTCAAGCCAATCTCCTTAAATCCTAATCAACATTTTGTGGGAGACAAAACTTATCAATGGTCTGCCACATGAAGGAGGTAGATTTACTTTCTGTTGGAGATAACTAAGGCCCGCTTGCACTGTTATGCTAGCTGAGACAATATAATACGAACCAAATGCATTAATTGCATGCTTATATTGGCAGTTGGTAGGAGGAAGAAATAAAACGAAACTTAACAAATCATCCTGATTTCAGACTATCAATCTTGACCTTCAGATTTTATTTCCTATTAACTTTCTAAAGGGCAAATTACATTTTACCCCCATTGATTTAGTTTTTTTTTTTTACATAACACCCCTATGATTTCAAAAGTTATACATAATTCTTTCATGATTTGGATTAGAGTATCAAAATGACGGAAATGATCATTCGTAACGGAATCATCTAAAATGTTAAAAACACCCTTATATAAAGTTAAAAATTATTTATTAACCAAGACTGATTATGTGTATATTTTGAAAACCATAAGAGAGTTATATGATAAAGCATTAAACCATAAAGGAATTATATGTTAAAACATAAACTCATACGGGGTTAGTGTATCATGTATTTATAAGAGTAATTTCGATATTTTTAAAAGTTCCGTTACAAATGACCATTATCGTTATTTTGACATTTTAATCCAAACTATAAGCAGATTATATATAGTTTTTGAAACCATATTAGAGTTATGTAGAAAAATACTAAATCATAGGGAGATGAAGTGTAATTTGCTCCTTTCAAAATGATGTAATAGTTCTTACCAATTCTATGTATTATGCGGTGAGACATATTCCAAATCCCTTGTCGTGGCAAAATGAAATACGTAATGGATATAGTTAATAAAAACAAAAGTCATAACTGGCAAACAATATGCGGAGAAGTCATGGACTGAAATGGAGACTTGGGTGGTAACTACCAAGAGCAATAGAACCAAACTTACCAAAACATCAATAGCATGAGCAATGAAAGTTGGTAAATGGAAGTCGATGTTTTGTCCTAACATAGCATACCATTAAGAATTTGGTATTTGACAACGTAGACAGCCAAGTAACCAAGAATATCAAAAGACAGTCGTGTGATTCCATCATAGTCACATGGTGAATTGGTCATAGTCAAGAAAATAATGCAAATTTGACACGGTAACAAATCCTGTCTTTAACCGTAATTGGCACTAGATGGGTCGCCGGCTGTATGACACAAATCTGACTAAATTAGGAAGGTTGAAAGCAAATACGTCTGTATATTTCTTTATTTGTCAGTCTAATCTAATCAAATCCCTTCGAACTAGACCCTCATTTGACTTTAAGAAGCAAATGTCAAGGCAAAGTTGTACTCTCAAATTGTCAAAAAAGATTTCATATTTTTCTGTTAGAGCAGAAACTCTTACCATATGGAGAGAGCATCAACAGAAACTTCAGCGTTCTTCAAATATCCCGCAAAAAGAATTAATGCCATGAAATACCATGTCTCTAAGCTGCATATGCGGAAAGAGTGATAGAATGAAGGCCAACACGTAAAAGAACATTCGTGGCAAGAGATCTAATAGATAGGGATAGGAGGAAATGTTAACATTTAACAAACAGAATAAAGAGACTAAAAACATTTGTTTTATATAGGCAAGGATTAAACAAAGGACAGGAAAAAAGAAATCGACAACTGAATTATGATTTCTTTCAAAATTCCTTTATATCTTCAACAACTATATGTATTCTCTACTAATCTTTTTCTATCATTGTGTCATCAATTATGCCGAAATTCAAACCATTGTGGAATTTTTTAGAGCATAACGTTCTTCCAAGAAAGACAATAATATTGGTTTGATGCTTTTATTGAATTTTCAGAAATTTCATGCCTTGCTATGAACTAGACTTTGCGGAAGAAGCTAACTATAATCATATCTCACCCCTGCTTAATCCACACACAGAATAGAACACAATGTAAGAAATAGAAGATGGTGCCTTAATTATGACATAGCACAATAAGAATGCAATAACATCTTCTCTTCGGAGCAAGAATATACAATTGCGCATATGAAATCATTCTGAACAACTCTCACCAACCAGTAAATAATGAACGGAGTATTCAATCTGTAACTGTTAAGTTACTTAAAAAGGAAAGTAAAAAGATGATCGCATCGGAGATGGTGGTTGGCATCCATTAATACATTTGTCGTATTTTATATTCCATTATTTTCTGCGGCAATGATTGTGCAATGCCATATGTTAATAATTCACTTTTCTATGGTCTCCCGAATTTAAAACCCATAATGTTCCCTTGTCATGATTCACGACTTAGATTGACTTCCAAACACAATCGGACTGCAAAAAAGAAAAAAGGGCCAAGGGCGTCTTGATAAAATGTTGGTACCTAAAAATAATAGTTTATTTGAATAAGACCCCAACTGTCCGTACCCAAAATCTTTTTTTTTTTAGGAGTTTTCTAGAATGCCCAAAAAGGAAATTTTACCTTTTCATGCCCAGTGCATCTTATTATTATCCACATCATTTCATATCTCTCCCAGAATGAAGAAGCTACAACTAGTAATCGTAATCCTACTATCTATCTATGATTTTCGGTAATGATAATAATAATAATGATTGTTCTTTCCATGAATTTTTTTTTTAAGTTTAATTAGCCCATAAAATAAAAGATGAGTTCTGGTATTTGAAATTGCTCACCATAGCATGATTGCCGATGCAAGAGACAGCCTAACAAAACCCCACAGATTTTGGAAAGCCTTCCAAGAAAATCCTGACCAAGCTCGCCCGCAAGTCCCGGTGAAGATATAAAGCAGCTGCGCAACCACAATGAACCACCAAGACAAGTTCAAAACCACGGCGGCGCCCACCAGGCCCCACCCAAACTTCAGCATGAGCAGCCAGCTAAAAACACTGTGCAACACCAACCCAATTACCGAAATCCAAGCCATCACCATGATCTTACTCTGGGCTTGCAGGAACTTGGCAATTGGAAAATTCGCTGCGTACGCAAACAGCTGAGGAATCATCCAAACCGCTAGAGTCCCGGCTGCCCTTGATATATCTTCAGTTTGGCCAATCAATCTCAGAAATGGCTCAGCAAAAATGTACAGAAGCATTAAGATTAAGGCGGTGGTATTGAGGATAACCCATGATCTCTGCATATACACTCCCAGCATCTCAATCTGTCCTGCTCCGTACGCTTGTCCGCATAGCGTCTCCAGCGCACTTCCCATTCCGAGCTGTCACAAAGAGAAAAAAAAAATTTCTTTGTTTAACATGCAAAGATTTCTTTGTTGATAAGTAAAACATGCAAATCTTGCTTACCCATGTCAATTGATTGAGTACGAGGTATTCATGTCGAATCTAAATGATACATACACTTCTTTCAATATGATCCACTTTTTACACGTTAATTTTGGGACTTCTCTTGACCACACGTTAGACAAACTCTCAACAGAATCAGTAGTATTAACATAAGTTACCATGATACCGAAAGAGAGGCCGGCGATGACGGAGTTCTCGATGGAGACGGCAGCGAGCTCTAGAGTGCCGAGGTGTCCGGCTAAGGTTTGCGTGATGGCACCTAAAGAGTACTGGCAGATGGAGGTGAAAATAGCCGGGCCGGCGAGGTACCAGAGCTTCTTGGACTCGATGGTGAATTCTCGGAAGAAATCACGGACTCCGTTGATGGGAGGGATGTCGTCAGCATCGGCGACGAAGGACGAAGCGAAGGAAATGTTAGAGCGTCCTAAGAGGTATTCTTGGGACTCATCATCTGGTTTGTCAGCTTCCCTTGGGGAAGATAAAAGGAGGGGTTCTCTAGAATTGTTGTCTTGCATGGTGAAATTGCGGTGGCGATCAATTTTTTTTTTTTTTTTCCGGGCCGGGGGGGCGTGGTTGTAGGCAGTGTGCGGTGGTGGTTGTACTTTTGGGGAGGTGTCCCGCCTGCGTCTTCTTCTCCTGATGGCGTGGAAGTTATAAGCAAAGTAGTAGTACTAATCAGAGTCTCAAGCCCAAGTGGCGGATGCTAATAAATAAATTGGGTAAGCGGGGGTGGAGGTGGGGCGGGGGATTTGCATGGATTTCGTGTATTAAAATTTTTTTTTTTTAAAAAAAAAAAGAAAGACAAGACCACCTTAGGTTTGGACTTTGGACTATCATGTGGCATGTGGTGTATATTCATTTTTCGCCAGCCAACAAAAAGAGCACGATTGCAAATTGCCTTGTAATAGGCATAAATATCTATAAAGTTTTGATCCTTTCGAATTGCTCCAACTCATTTTCTGGAATTGACGTTTACGATAACGGCGTCTACCCAAATGAGATGGAGACATTGCTAGATGATGGCAGTGTTAGGCTGTGGGATGGATTTTCTAAACGCACAAGGTCTGAAAAGTTGAGTCATAATTGAATTGCGACTGTGATATGCGCCGATTCCCTCTGTTCTCACTTCTGCCGCCAAATGATTCTATAATGTAGCTAGCTACTCACGCTGGCGGTCAATAATTTCCTCTTGAGAAAATGCTGGACCTACCGATGCCAGAGAGTGTTGCTGGGATTTTCAAATTCTATAGCTTTCCCATGTGAAACAAAAGAAAAGTAAAGAAAAATATATATAATATTACAGTAATATATAAATAAAAGTAATTTAAAAATATCTTATCTATAATAAAATTTTTTATATATATATTGATATAGTAAAATTTTTTATAAATAATCCAAAAACAGCAAATTAAAACGGAGCATGATCATTGATGGGGACAAAAAAATGTGGAGCTGACACGTATTGGCAGACAAAATGACTAGGCAAATTATTGGACCGTACAGGCCATTGAAAGTTAACTGGGTACCGGGCAACGATGGTGAAAATGAGCGTCCGCATATTACACGGCTGACGGTGACCAGGTGTAGTATTGAGTATCGACTCTTCGGGATTTTGGCTGAATATTACACTTTGGCTCTTCAAAAATTTAAATATCCTTTGGCATCCCATTATAACATTTAAGGTTTTTATTGAATATTACACTTCCCCCCCCCCCCCCCCTCTCCCAAAATTTTTACAAAAAAGTGTAAAAGTATTCCCTTAAAATTGTACATCATCATTGATCCTCCCCCAAATCTTAATCTCTTGTTCCCCTACTTTTTTTTTAATTCTACAGTGATTAATAAATTGTTAAATGTATCTCGTGTTCCTCTAATTTTTTTAATTCTATAATAATTACCAAATAGCTCAATGTAATTTACGATACCCCGCTATTAAGGTTGGGTGAAACTTAAAAAGTCTCCTAAATTAAAACATAGCAGTAATACATGAACATCCATATACACTAATACTTTAGAGAGCATAGCAAGATATTAATAAAGTGCAGACACACCAAGATTTGAAGCCATTACATGACCACTAGTTGTGCATCAGTAGAACATTTTCACTAACTTGTTCCCATTTCCAATTATTTTTACAACTTGTAATATATTCTATTTTCTCTTTAATTTATTATAAAAAGATTGGAAAGAGGGATCTAGTAAAATATAGACATATTGGCTCTTCAAAATGAAAAATGAGTACTTGTAATTACATGACAAGTTCCATTTGGCAAAAAACCTTGTATCCAAGAACGTAGCCAATGGGGGTAGGGGAGGGTAGCCACCCCCAAAACTAAAAAAAAAAAAACAGCTTTTGAGTTATCTATTTATAACAGCTTAATAAAATTTCAACTATTTTACCTGCAACTTTTATTATTAGTTAATTAAAACACTCCTTTTCTTTATACCAAATTAATATAACGACTTGTACCTTCCTAACTAAGATAATAGCCATCAAATCCCATCAAATCCTAAACCTGCTTAGGAAGCCATCATCAAAAGGACATTAGAGTTGCTGTAAACCTGAAGGACATCATCAATCTTAGCTCAATGTCTAGGAAATGCTCATTTGATAAATTGAATGTTGAACGTAGTAGTCTGACTAAAAGCTTGAGCAAACTTGCTCAAAGCATAACTTTTGATAAGGAATCCTTAGATTCTTAGTGTATTAGTACACTTTTGTGTGTCTCAAATTGAGCCCTTGCTCAACATGTAATTACATCTTGATTATGAATAAAAATTTCTACCGTTTCAGGGAAAAAAAGAACTAGATAATAGCTGAATTTAATTATGAACCTTTAGTTTTCTAACTTTAATTAAATGATTTGGTTATTGAGTGCTCAATTGGCCACTCATTAAGCGGGGTTTCATGTCTCTTTTTTTTTTTTGGAAAAAAATGTCTAAATGCAGAGAATGCTTTAATTATAAATGTATGTATTAAGAAGGTAAGTTAAGCATAATACAAGTGTGTTAATCAGTGACTATTTTAAAAATCCTAAATGAAGTCACTAATCAAAATATAAGGAGATTACAAAAGAAAAGTATAATCAACATAAAAAAGTCAAACTGTCATTGTCACAATGACAATTTAAATTGCTATTGTATTAGAGATCCGTGTTTTCAACAAAGGCTATCAACACTTCATTACTCCCAAAAGCAAGTTCTAAAACTATTTTTTCTTTAGAAATTCGTCTATTGTATTTTTAATCTCCAAGTATTAACATTTAAATAATTATTTTCATTCTAATTAATTATTTCTCTCAACATCTAACTTGGACATTTTATATTTATGATTTGTTGATATGTTAGCTTACTTCCAAATTGAATCAAACTTAAATTGTTGGAGTTCTAAGATAAACTTTCACAAAAACGTGAATTTGCTTATAATTTTTATTAAAGATTTGTCCAAAGCATTAGAGTTATAGTTATGGTATTTTAAATTAGAATTTAAGGTTTATGCTGCAAAGTACGAGTTTGAATTTTTTTTCTGTTGAATTAATATTTCCTTTTATATATGCTTTGTTTAGTTTGTTATAATTTAAGCCAAACACAAAGGATGAATGACATAATGCTAAAATAAACACAATTACTACTATTTTTTTTTTTAAAAAAGAGGAAATACTAAACTTATCTTTTCTTTTAAATAAAGAAGTTTATAATATGTAAGAGTGAACATTAATCGAACCGAAAAAAATTCAAGAATACAATCTGGACATTAACTTTCTTTAACAATTTTTTTTAGAATATATAATCATTTTCAAGAAATTTCAGGTTTTATTCTCTACTATTTTCCCCGCTCAAGTCTTGTATCGCCAGAATGGACCGTCAACTCCACCCATCCGGTTACAAAAGTTTAGCCGCCGGTTCCAACTCTCCCTTCATTTAATGCACTCGATCTCAGGGTAGTTTCTTCTCCCCATCAAGAGCAAAAGTCCGTTTCTCTACCAAAATGAATACAATAGCCCGGGCCAAACGACAGGTCACAGTCATCATTGCGAGCAAAGGAGAGAGGGTGGATTAAATGATTTCACACCTGTTCCTTCCTTCCTAAAGGCCAAGGGAGGCTGTCGCTGTACCTTCCCAAGCAGACGGCATCCCGCACTAAATTGAACTATCCTATTCGACACTTCATTTTCGTCCCACGCACGCCTTCAGAAAAAGAGTTTCACGTGATATAAAATCGAATTTTAATTAGTTCAATCGGATTGATCACCCATTTTCAATTAGTATATATAAAATCGAATTTCTTTTTCTTTTTTTTTTTTTTTATAAAAAAGATCTCCTTCTATCTTGTCATGATCCTTAGATCTCAATCATATTCCTTTTAACCAACCATGGAGGAGTGTTTTCAGGCTAAAATTCTACTACAAGAGAACAGCATTACAAGATAAGAAGGAATAGTCCCAAATTAAAAGGAAGAAGGCATCAACAAGAATAAGATTTTACTTGCCTTGCATGCTTAACTAATCTCTGATTCTTTGCCTTTTCATGATTCCACCCACGTCCACGACCTCTTCCGGTCTTCCTTGAACAAAGCATTTCTCTTCATCACCTTGGGCGTCCCAGCTTTAATCTTCTCCACAACCGCCCATGTATTCTCAGCATGAGTCCAACCCGCATTTTCTTCCACAACCACCATATCCACAGCATGATACCCATCGCCCTCGTTTCCCCCCCCAGCCACGTCCATCCAGACATGACCAGCCGCAACCAGTTACTCCACCCAAAACCAGGCCTCATGGTAAACACGGAGGCGAAATGCCCCCACCGCACGAGCCAGAGCAGCAACAAGGGCAGGGCCAACAGCGGCCATCTCCTCTTCCAGTTCCAGTGAGTACTACAGGCAAGACTAGACCTGTAGCCTGGATAATTGCTGCATTTTGTACTCTGTTTTGGATCACAGTCATAGTGGCAGGTCTAGCAGTGCTGATCATCTATCTAGTCTATCGCCCAAGGCTTCCAAAATTCGACATCTCAACGGCAACTCTGAATGCAGCCTATCTTGACATGGGGTATCTTCTCAATGCTGATCTTACCATACTAGCAAACTTCACCAATCCAAACAAGAAAGTGAGTGTGGACTTCAGTTATGCGATAATGGATCTTTATTATGAATCAAACTTACTAGCTACGAGATATGTTGAGCCCTTTACGGCACATAGGGCTCAATCCATATTTGAAGATATTCACATGGTCACAAGTCAAGTTCGGCTTCCCATTGCCCAAAGTCAAGATCTGACGAGGCAAATGAGCAGTGGAAGAGTGAATTTTGTCGTGAAGGGTCTGTTCAGAGCAAGGTCTAATTTGGGTCGAGTGCTGAGGTATTCTTATTGGCTGTACACCCATTGCACTATAACAGTAACTGGTCCTCCCTCGGGTGCATTGATAAGCAAAAAGTGCACAACAAAGCGGTAGAAGGAAACTTGACAAAGAGGTGAAAATTGGTGAGCTGAAGAATCTATTTCGTGGGAGAGCCTAGTTTTAGAAACGGCTGATCTGCTGTTTGTCATTTTTCACTTTTCGCATTTTCTTGGTCATGTTCTGTGTTTCTTAGACTTTGAGACAACTTGGATTTATATTATTGTCATCTAATCCTTTGTTTGAGTAAGATTCGATACAAGTTGACATCTTCTACTGGAACAGCATGTCAGGAGGGGCTTCTTTCCAACTGCAGTGTCTGTAATAACTCTAGCTAATTAGATCAGGCATTCCAACAGGAGCAAATGCTACTGAAAGATGCCCAATACATCCGATAGTTCGATTTTCTATGTAAGATTTTCTTCTTTCCATTCAGCTCGTACTCTTCCTAATCTGTTTCGTCTGCCAACAGTTGCCAAACTGATGAAGAGGGTTATTTCCTCACCGAAGTAGAACACATTGCACATCTATTGTAGATCTACTTATCAAAGCAGACCAGAAACTGCAATCTGATTGTATTACTTTTGCCTCTTATTTTGCGAAACTCAAAACCATTATTAAAATCTGCATAATTATGTTTACCACTTCAAATTCTCTGGAGGTTTCTCCTCTGTGTACTGACAAAAAATCGACCAAGTACAAATTGCTTACAACTTGAATGATCTCTCTCCACTTTAAGATCTTCGGCATTGATGTCTAGTAAAGAAGGGATGCCCCAGAGCTTCATGAGCCGTCATCCTTTGCGAAGGCTCATTCTTGAGGAGCCCTTGCAGGAGGTCAATGAGATCCCCAGCCGAATGATCACTAAATTCTGCAATGCTAATGAACTACAAGTAGAAGCGAGAAGACCAAAAGGCAGGATCCTCAAACACGGTACCATAAAATGAAAAAGAAAAATACAAGGGAGACAAAACTTGACGACCCACCAGAAGGCGTGGCAGCTTCATCACAGCTTTGATACTTTCCCTGGGGTCACAAGTGCCACAATCATTGGAGTGGAATTACGATTCTTTTTTTTTTCTATTTTTTTTAAAGCAAAAATAATAAACATTTTCTTAAAAAATAATCATGAGAAGAGTCAAAGTCTACCTCTTCGTACAAATTTCTCAGCATGTCGGCTGCATCAATCAAGTAAAAATTGAACCAAGGAGAGCCAACCATAATTCTACAAAAAGATGTGAACTTCAGCCTCAAACACAAACAGGCCACTCACTCCAATCTTTTCTACATGTTTTGTCACTTTGTGGCAAAGGCCATCCACTCTTTCCATCATGGCCAGGTGAAATTTTGCGGGGAAATTGTCTCGTTTGACATGCGTGTGACAATAAAATTAACCATCTTAAATAGTTGAACACCAATTACAGTGATCATTTATTTATCAAAAAAAAAAATACAGTTATCATTTAATTTCCACTTGTAAACCAAAATTTCTACTCTGTATTGGGTGAAAAAACATGCAATTAGTGTAAGAGGTTGTACATATGTTTTCGGGCCCGTGTATGACATGCAATTGAACTTAAAACAATCGTAGACGTCTCCTACCGACATTCAACATTTTAAATAAATTTTCTATACATCAACACTTATAATTTTGTAAAATTTAAATTTTTAATAAATGTTCTATGCGTCAATATTTATAATTATGTAAAATTTAAATTTAATATTTATATATATGTGATGAATTCAAAGCAGCACATACATACGTCGCTTACGTATTTATTTATAATAAAAAAAAATATTATTTTGAATAATTTACTGTTGAAACTAACCCAAAGAAATTCCAATCCGAGTTGGATCACTTCTCGTCCCACTGCCGCTAGCGTACCAACGCCGCCATTTCCTTCTGTATCTCTTCCATAAAATTCTTCATACACTGATACACTCTCAAGGACCAACCCACAAACATATCTCGCCATTGTTAAAACGTGCTCTTCCTTGATTCTCTAGATTCTTGATCAACATATCTACGATAGAAAACACAGAAAGTTAAGGGCAGAACCAAACACAAAAGACAGCAAGAAACAAAAGAAATTCTTTGCTGTATGTCAAAGACGTATATTGACAATAGTAATTGTAACTATTATCACTGCTGTATCAACTACGAGTACTCAGGGAGGCACAGTGAGGTAGCAAATCCATTGCAATGGCCTCAACTTCGGAAAAAGCGACGCCCCTTTTCCCTGAAGCTTCTATCTCCGCCTCTGCCACGGCTGCCAGCCGTGAGGTCTGGACCCCGGCTGATCACGCTGAAATCCCACAACCAAAGCAACCTTCCCCTTCTTCTGTGAAAGCCATTGTTGAGTCATCTGCCCCAGCTTCTGCTTCCAAAGGTAGAGATTATGATTGCTGTTACTGTGTCAGTGATTATGTAAATTTGTGAACGTGTGTCGGCCATGATTTTGTAGAAAGGAAAAATGAGGGAAAAAAGACTGGTTCTTTTTTACTAGCTACAGTAGAATATGTTGACATTACCTTTTCTATCTTGGTGGCTTTGGTATCTGTTACTTTCTTTGTTTTGTTTCGTTTTATTCTAAATTTCTGTTCTTTTTCTTTTGTATCTGACAGGTTAAACTCGAATTTATAGCTGGATTTTTTATTTCCCCCATTCTTTTATGAGTTTTAATTTAATTTATTTATGGTCTTTATTTTGAGGTGTAACTGTGAGATTTCAAACACAAGATAAGTTAGATCAAGTTCGGTATTATAGCTTTTATAGGCTCTAGGGATAGCGTACTAAGCTAAGTTGGATTCATTAAGTTGGGATTCTTTGTGTTCATCAAATAATTCTCCCTTAATGTATATTCTGTTGAAGTTTGAGGTGAAATCAAGATCTGTGATGCACATTGTTGGTTGACCGTAATTCCTTTTGGATGCTGCAGGTACAGGTCTACCACTACCAAGCATGTCGAGGGCTCAAACCCGCCATCCATTGGATCCTTTAACTGCTGCTGAGATCTCTGTGGCTGTGGCAACTGTGAGGGCTGCTGGAGCAACCCCTGAGGTCATTAATAAAATTATGACAGTACTTTTGCCCTTCCTTAATTCTTTATTTGTCCTCTTTGACTTTTGTACTTAGCTTTGAGGTTCTGTTCATAATCAGGTGAGAGATAGCATGCGATTCATTGAGGTGGGCTTGGTGGAACCGCCTAAAAATGTGGTTGCTTTAGCTGATGCATATTTTTTCCCACCTTTCCAACCGTCACTGTTGCCCAGAACAAAAGGTGGACCTGCAATTCCTAGTAAACTTCCTCCCAGGCAAGCTAGACTTGTTGTTTACAATAAAAAATCAAATGCGACAAGCATCTGGATTGTGGAACTATCAGAAGTTCATGCTGTGACTCGAGGGGGTCATCACAGGGGCAAAGTCATTTCCTCAACAATTGTTCCCAATGTACAGCCTCCAATGGTATGCAGTACATTTTGGTTTCTAGAACAAAATTGAGGTATCTAATTCCCCTTTAGCAAATTCACATCACACGAAAAAAATACATTTATGTCATCTAAGAGTTCTTTATACAGGATGCTGTTGAATATGCTGAATGTGAAGCTGTTGTGAAGGAGTTTCCTGCTTTTCGAGAAGCAATGAAGAAGAGGGGTATTGAGGATATGGACCTTGTGATGGTTGATCCCTGGTTAGTCATTTGATACCTCTTGTTTTCTCTATTTATCCAACTACTAGGCCTCTCTTGATCTGCAGGTTTTTCATTTCTTTGATCATCTAACTGTCAAACACACTTTTATGCAGGTGTGTTGGTTACTATGGCGAGGCTGATGCACCTAATCGCAGACTTGCTAAACCACTCATCTTCTGTAGAACTGAAAGTGACTGCCCCATGGAAAATGGTTATGCCCGTCCAGTTGAAGGAATCCATGTATTGGTTGACATGCAAAATATGGTTGTACTAGAATTTGAAGATCGTAGACTGGTTCCCTTTCCACCACCTGATCCATTGAGGAACTATACGGCTGGTGAAACACGGGGTGGTGTTGATCGGAGCGATGTAAAACCTATACACATCATTCAACCTGAGGGTCCGAGTTTTCGTGTTGATGGTCATTTTGTTCAATGGCAAAAGGTACTTTGTGGTTGCAAAATTTTGCTGCCAATAGCTGAAGTCAAATAATGAATTATACATGCAAACTAATTATCTACCGGTTGTGCCTTCTGCTTGGCAGTGGAATTTTCGGATTGGTTTCACCCCTAGGGAGGGTTTGGTTATTTACTCTGTTGCATATGTTGATGGTAGCCGAGGACGTAGGCCTGTGGCCCACAGATTAAGTTTTGTTGAGATGGTAGTTCCTTATGGAGATCCAAATGATCCACACTATAGAAAAAATGCTTTTGATGCTGGGGAAGATGGACTTGGTAAAAATGCTCATTCTTTGAAGAAGGTCAGTAGGGCGCCTTGTGATGAGTTTTTGTTCTTTTTCTAACCAGCATCCTCTGTTGTTGAGTCAATTTCAAATTTCAGTAACTGCAAATGGTGTATACAACTCACTGTAAAGCAAATATTGCAGGGTTGTGACTGTTTGGGATATATAAAGTACTTTGATGCACACTTCACGAACTTTACTGGAGGTGTTGAAACAATTGAAAACTGTGTTTGCTTGCATGAAGAGGATCATGGAATTTTATGGAAGCATCAAGATTGGAGGACAGGTTTAGCTGAAGTGAGGAGGTCACGTAGATTGACAGTATCGTTTATATGTACTGTTGCAAACTATGAGTACGGATTCTTCTGGCACTTCAATCAGGCTAGTGACAAACTCCCTTCTTCTGAACATTGAGGGCAGTATTATAGCTTCATTTTCAAAGTTTGTTTCTTTGTCATGTTCTGTATTTTATCAGAAGTGTATAGCACCAGCAAAACATTTGATGAGGTTTTGTTTCAACGTTATATATAGGTCCTCAGAGTACTTCATGTGCTGTTAGTCTAACACATTCATACTATTTTAACTTATTTTAAATCACATGCTACCTCTCCTCTTGAAAAATTTACACATTTTTATCTTACCATCTCTTGCTGCAGGATGGGAAAATCGAAGCTGAGGTAAAGCTCACAGGTATTCTCAGCCTAGGTGCTCTGCAACCTGGAGAAGTTCGAAAGTATGGAACAACCATTGCGCCAGGATTATATGCACCAGTGCATCAACACTTTTTTGTGGCACGCATGGACATGGCTGTTGATTGCAAGCCTGGAGGAACTCATAATCAGGTTTGGTTTTTGAGGCTTTCAGATCCTTGCTTATATCCTCAAAAGTTTTTCTATATTTGATGAAAGACAAACTTTTCTGGATAAGTACCTTTGCAAGTTGCCTGTTGACTTATCTAACTACTTCATCTTTGAAATTTCTGGGGGATACTATAGACATCGCAGTGGAGTTTTAAAGTTTACATTGAGTTCCACTAAGTTACAATATCATCATACCCATGGCTGTGAAGAATATCGGAGCTAGCATTTACCTTAAGCCTTAAGGCTCTCGCCCAGAGTTTTTCTGATTAGACAGTAAAAATTGCCCTTCTTAGTGGAGTTTTCAAGTTCTTTTATATTAAAGTTGGACAACCCTCGTTTGATTTGTCATATCAACTGCACTAGTTAAATGCTACTAATAGTTGTCCTCTATAAAAAAGAGTCAACTTGATTTTACTGGTGGCCTTAGACTCTGCTTTGGCACTTTGTCCTGGAGAGAAGCTTTTGGATTCTTTTTAGTCTTTTAAATTATGAGATCTTTATTAATGGGTGTTGTGATAGGGTTATAGATTCGCATATCTGGCATAGAAACAAGATTTACAGTACAATGCTGGTGATGCTTTCTATTGTTGAGTGCATATATTTTTGAATGCAGGATTCATGTTATACACATTTAAATATCTTCACAAATGATTTCTTCAACTTAAACAGCAATCTTCTTTCAGGTATGTTGTACCTATGAAAAATCAGTAGAGTGTGGACGAGCTAACGGGAAGCACTTCTCAATTTTATAGGTTGTTGAGGTAAATGTCATAGTTGAAGAACCAGGAGACGATAATGTTCACAGCAATGCATTTTATGCTGAAGAGAAACTGCTCAAAACTGAACTGGAAGCAATGCGTGATTGCAATCCTTCAACTGCTAGGCATTGGATTGTAACGTTTCCTACTTTTCCTATGTATTATATAACATGATGCCATAATCAATTTGGAGATTTATGTGGAAAATACAGCTTGTGCTAATAATCATTGGACTCTAAAAAGTGGTTAATCTTGGCTCATATTTTGGTGGGGGAAGGCAAATTGTAGAAATTGGAGTCAAATCTTTGAGATTAACTCATTGCTTTCAGATTTTGTTACTTTATTGGAGATTAATATGTTCATCAGTCTCCGCTCATTGGAAGCTTGCTGTCCTCTGTTTGTTGTCGATGGAAGTAGATAGTAGGTGTCTGCTATTTTTTTTGGTTAAAAGGAGATAATGTTACAAAAATAAATAAATAAAGGTAATTAATTGCTTGTGATAACGTAAACGGTGGCTCTTATGATGAACTCGCTAGCTAATAACACACATAATTCACAAATCTGTATATGAATGTGTTACAGTTCAATGTGAAACTGCTTTATGTGCCATATGTTGTTAACTTATTAGGCTACTTACATGAGATGTCGTTGTTGTTTGTTGTCCTTAAAAGTTCAGGTCAGGAATACAAGGGCGGTCAACCGTACTGGGCAACTAACAGGCTACAAACTAGTGCCTGGTTCAAATTGCCAGCGACTGGCTCGTCCTGAGGCAAAGTTTCTAAGAAGAGCAGCATTCTTAAAGCACAACCTTTGGGTCACCCCTTACTCACATGATGAGAAGTTTCCAGGAGGAGAGTTTCCCAATCAAAATCCCCGTGTTGGAGAAGGGCTGGCTACGTGGGTGAAGGAGAATCGACCACTGGAGGAGACCGACATTGTTCTTTGGTTAGTAGTAGATAGATGAGGCATTCAGTTTCCTTCAGGTTCCTATGACAAACTGCTTTTCTCCTGGTTATTCTTCTCCGTTGTGGCTCAATTTCTTGACTTTTTGCTAGAGATTGGCCAGTAAAATGGAAAACGAGTTTCCAGAATTAACATGAATTTCCATCCTCATAATTCTAATGAAATATGTATGGTGTGGCCATCTATTTTAACTCTCCTAGCAAACATTTGCAGGTACGTTTTTGGAGTTACACATGTCCCTCGCCTGGAAGACTGGCCAGTCATGCCAGTGGAGCACATCGGCTTTACGCTCATGGTATCAAAACTCTGATCACTCTCAATGGTAGCAGTAAAATGTTGCTTTCATTCCTTTCTTGCTTGTACAAAGTCTCAAGCGTTGAAGAACTTCCAGTTTGCGCGTTAATATTCTAAAGCCACTCATGTTTAGCATGGTTGAACTTGTGTACCAAAAGAACGATCAAATACAAGAATCCTGACCAACTGTTTAGTATAGTTGCAGGATCTAGAAACTGAACAACTTCAAGAGATTCCCAACTCATAGTTTGTCTCCTTGTTTTGTTTGTCTTGCAGCCTCATGGGTTTTTCAATTGCTCACCAGCCATAGATGTTCCTCCTAGCTTGTGTGACTCAGATGTGAGGGAGAATGGGATGATAACAAAGCCATGCCATAATGGACTTGTTGCCAAGCTTTGAGAGTGGTTATGCCTTTTGGATTCTCCTCCTCGATTTTTAAGAAAATAAATAGTTTGCTCAATCTTTCTTCAGTGCCAGTGTTAAGGGCGGGCTCACCCAATGTGTGTGTAATTTAGATAAAATTAAAATAAATTAATATTATATGATTTTGTTTCACATAAATACAATTTATGTAAATGAATTAAAGACTTTGATTTATAAGGCTATAGTAGTTTGGCAGTTACAATATTTAAGGCGGAAATAAGTGGTTATGTTGGTAAAATATGATTAGGTAATTTGGGTAAAAATTAGTTTCTACAAGGATATAATCAGAAATTCAAAAGATGATTAAAAAAAAAATTTACACCTACTGCCACCCTGACACTAAATCATTTAAACCTCCGCTAGCAAAAAGTTGGGGTTAACCATTTTGCTGTCGGAAATTTGATCACCAACCTAATTTAATTTGGCCACCAAATTTTGATGCTGCCTGCTCCAGGATTATGCTAATTTAATCTGATTGAGAATACTCATTTGTTGTGAAGTATCGTTAATTCTGAGACGTTGATGCTCTATCTTATTCCTTTTTCTTTTTTCTTTTTCTTAAACAAAACTATTTTGTTCAGTAGTTTAAGAAGCTTCTAGGTTAAGCAAAATTTGATCAGACCCATGAACTGGTATTCAAATTAATTAATTGAATCTACAATAGATATATATTCCAGAACTTTCCCAACGACTCAAGAAACGAGAAATCCACTAAATCTTGAATAATTGTAAGATACTTCACGGTCTCCGCCTCCCACTTTCGCCCCTTTTGTTTGAGTTCGTATGCATAATTTGTCTTTGTGTAGAATGTAGCCACCATCCTTAGCTTCCTCTCTCAACGTGCAAAATGTTGAATTAGAAGTTGATGCTAAAATTGCTCTAGATTTGTTCAAATCTGCTGATACCTCAACTCTTGAGTGTGCTTCAATTATCTCTCATTGTAGATTACTGATCTCTACTCTACCAAAAGTCACACTTAGACATGTTTACCGAGAAACTAATCAGTGTGCTGATATATTAGCGAAACTGAATGCTCAACAACATACAAATTTTGTATGCTATGAAAGTGTTTTTCTTGATTTGAAAAATCTAGTAGATACAGATATTAAGAGAATTTGCTTTTCTTGTTTTGTACATATAAAAGTTTTTTCAATATACAATCCCTTTTATTACAAAAAAAAAAAAAATGTAGCCATCCAGGTAACTTGGATAGGTATAAATGTCATATAGGATAAAAAAAAAGAAAGAAAGATCGACATGGTCTAAAAGACAAGAAACAAATTTTGATCTTAACAATTTTGAAATTTTATGCTAAATAAGTGGTACCCAAAGAAGACCTTCCCAATTGAAGCCATGATTTTTTAAAAAAAAATTTAAGGATGCCATGTGGTCAATTAACATACTAACTCGTACACGTACATGCTCACCACGTCACGTAATTAAAATAACGGTCGCATTAAATTGCAAACTAATAAAACTACGGTCAATTGCAAAACCGTCTCCCCAAACTGTAACTAATTTGCAGTTTAACCCCCTAATTTATCAATTATAGCGGTTCACTGCCTTGTGCAACTATTATTACTTTTTTTTTCTTTTTAAAACAGGTGTGGTGGGAATTTAAGAAGCGGAGAGGAGGAAAGGATGGATTAAACCTAAGACCTCTAATTTCAAGAATTTTAACCTTAATCACAATACCAATGGCTCCTCTATTTATGCAATTAGTTCATGACACGTTACTTAAATCAATTCAAAATTGGCTTGGAAGGAACTACGTGGCAATTTTAACCTCTAACGAACTAACCAAATTTCAAAAAAAAAAAAAAGGTTATTTCTTCTCTCCCAACTATCATCCCCAGTGACATGCATTCTATTCTGGTGATAGCAAAATTGATTTTACACAATTAGTTTTGAATTCCTAAATGCGCCTTTTTAGCAGGGGTTAAATAGGCATAAGAGCAGAGCTGAACGTATAATGTCACGGTAACGCATCAATCAAAGCACAATAAATTGAGTCCTATAATATATCCACCAAGTGACCACGTAACGTAGCAAACAGCTAGAATGGGTAAATATTGTGTGGCACATTGCAACACAATGATAATACGTGGGGGCATTTTATAATCAACCAGTAAACCAAATGAACAACCAAGCTTGCAATCCTGATCCCCTACCTAACCAACTCCCTAAGAAATGAATAATTAAAAAAAAACACACACACACACACGCAAACCAAAATCCAAAGCCCCCAACCGCGACGGTTGCACCATTCTCCAAACCCACAATTTCCCAGAAAATCACACCAACATTCCGTTCCATCCCGCCAGAAGCAGAAGGAAAGCACATGGAAGAATGACGGAAAGAAAACGTAAATTTGTCATCCCTTCCCAGCCAATCACAAAACGCCCAACAACATTAATTGACCTCATCCCATAATGACAAAACTACTCCTGCCTTGCTTTCTTTTCTGGCTGTTTTATGTTTTATCGGTCCATTCCTTCCCACTGCTGAAACCTCAGTCTAACCGTCTAATTCTACTCTACAACGCTTTTAACAACGTTTGACTCACATATGACTCGTCAACCCAACCCATGACCTTTCACCGCCACCACCACTACCCCCCGCCGCCGCCGCCGCCCAACAGCAACAACAACCAAATTACTCCGCCTTCTCAATCACAAAATCACCAGCCCCACCAATTTATTCATCTCCCCATGGCGAGTAAAATCGTAAAACCACCGCCACCACCACCGCTACCAGCACCAGTAAAAACCCTTGATGATGAAAAGGAGCAGAGTATCCAGGAGTTATTGTCCTACATAATATTCTTAAAGGAGCGGATTAACCGGGCTGTCATGGAAGCCAATTCTTTCAAATCCGAGTGTTATTCCCTATACAGTTTGGTCGTGGATATTCTTGGAAAGCTCCCCAACGACAAGCTCCGCAACGATGCCTCAACTGGTCCAGGTAAACTTTACGAACGGCCCATCAGAAGAGTCATGGAGGAGGTCGCAAAGCAATTCGAGAAAACGCTAGCCCTCGTGCGGAAATGCAACCGCGGGGGTGTCTTCCGGCGGCTCGTCAGCATTGTCTCGGCCACTGATTTCAAGAAACTCCAATCTATGCTTGAGAGTTCCATGGCTGACATTACATGGCTGCTTAACATCTTTGACGGCGGAGGGGGTATTATTCTTTCTCTCCCTCCAATTGCTAGTAATGATCCCATAATTTCCTGGGTTTGGGCTGCAATTGCTTCTTTGTATATGGGACAAATTAATGATAAAATTGAAGCCGCCAATCAACTAGCTTCACTAGCTAAAGATAACGATAGGAACAAGAAATATATAGTTGAAGAAGGTGGGATTGCTCCGTTGCTGAAATTGTTGAAGGAGAATTCTTCTGTTGAAGCTCAAATCGCTGCGGCCATGGCCCTTATACATTTGGCTAACGACGACGACAGGGTTTGCGTGATTATCAAGGAGCTTGGCGTCCCAGTTATAGTCCAGGTTTTAGGGGATTCGCCTATGAGGGTTCAAATTAAGTTGGCTAATTTAGTTGCTAGAATGGCAGGATGTTCACCGCTCGCCCAGGAGGATTTTGCCAGGGAGAATGTGATTAAGCCACTCGTGACTTTATTGTTGATGGATGGTTATATGGAGGAGGCAAGTTTGAATGTCGGGAAACAGAGTTTTCACGCAATTGTGGAGATTAATAAGGAAAGAGAGAAGAATCAGTTGCACAGGCCAGCCTTGGGATCATCTTTGTCTATGCAATCCTCTAATGGGAGCAGTAGGGGTGGACATCATAAGAAGGACAGGGAGAACGAAACTCCGGAAGTGAAGCTTAGGTTGAAGACTAGTTGTGTTGAGGCATTGTGGATGCTTTCTAAGGGTAGTGTGTTGAATAGTAGGAAAATAACGGAGACTAAAGGGTTGCTTTGTCTGGCTAAGCTTGTTGAGAAGGAACAAGGTGAATTGCTGTATAATTCCTTGATGACGATTATGGAGATTACGGCTGCTGCTGAATCAGATGCTGATCTCAGGAGGACAGCTTTTAAGACCAACTCTTTGGCTGCAAAAGCTGTTGTGGATCAGCTATTGAGGGTTATTAAAGAGTGTGATAATCCAACTTTGCAAATATCAGCGCTAAGGGCAATTGGTTCCTTGGCCAGAACTTTTCCTTCGAGGGAGACGAGGGTTATTGGTCTGGTGGTCCAGCAGCTTGGTCATCGGAACCTAGATGTAGCAACAGAAGCTGCAATTGCTCTTGGTAAGTTTACTTGTCGTGAAAATTTCCTTCGTGCAGAGCATACAGCAACGATTCTTGAGTTCAATGGCACCCAGCCCTTAACGAGGCTGGTGCAGGGCAACGAACGGTCCCTGTTGCATGGTTATATTCTCCTTTGCTACATCGGATTGCATGCTAGGAACAGTGAGGATTTGGAAAAAGGAAACGTGTTGCAAACACTTGCACTAGCAGAGCGTCAAGCAGCAGTTGGCCAGCATCCTGAGTTGAAAGAATTGATCGCTGAAACTGTGACACACTTAAATTTGTACCTCCAGTGCTGTGTGATTCAAAGGCCTTAAAATTCTTTCTTCTGCAACTAAAAGATATTGAGTAGCATTGTATAGCCGTGGATGAGTGGTGGTTTTAATAGTTCAGCCATATTAAATTTGCATTAGTTTTTGTTCCTATTGCCCTGGTGTGCATGATTTGATTTTTTTTTTGCGGGGGTTTTAATTAGCGAAGAAAGGCAATCGTGAGTGGTGGTTTTAATATTTCAGGCATATTAAATTTGCATTAGTTTTTGTTCCTATTGCCCTGGTGTGCATGATATGATTTTTTTTTTTTGGGGGGGGGGGGGGATAATTAGCGAAGAAAGGCAATCGTGCCATCTCATCAACTGGATGACCATTTTACATGATACTACAGCATTTCTCCCTAATGAATTTCTTTTGAGTTTCCTGGTTACCTATTATGCAAGTAGCTTGAACATGGAAAATCTTGACACTAGCTTTGGAATCAAATTTCTCTCTTGGAGAATGACAGCTGCAACCTTATAATTGCGTTTTTGCAAGCCTTGAAGAGAATATGACGAGTGTTAATTTGACATATCACTAACTACGAGTGTTGGCAGCATATCAGAAGTTTGGCTGAAGGTTTTGTTGCCTGAACTATGCAGGTTCGCATGATTCTTATGTGCTTTTAAAAGCATAGGAATCATACTGACGAGGTTTCAAAATGCATATGCTAATGAATGAAGGTCATTGTCCCTTCCTTCGGGGATATCCGATAAAATTGGATATCCGACACAGAGAAGCAAGGGCTTTCGAAAGTAAAGAGCTGTCATAAAACGGGAACATGGAAGTTTTGTATTGAAAAGAAAGGTGCGTTTAAATTAAAAAAAAATGTTTTCAGTTTTTTGCGCTATTGACCAGAATATAGTAGAAAGATTGTCTTGTCTTCTCGGTGCAAGGAACTCAGTTCTGTTGATTTTACTCTTTTTTTTTTGAATCTATTATCATCATCTAAACTTACACCTAGTTCTATTCTAACTTATACTAACAAAACTTACACCTAGTTCTATTCTAACTTATACTAACAGGGTGATCCAACAGGGTCACGGAAAACCAACAAAGACTAAACGACCATCAGACCATACGGGTTCATTAAGCACTTATATGGATTTTAGAGAAACCACCTTAACGTGCATTAAGCCACACTAAGGTTATGTTGATTTTACTTGCTGACAGGAAATCACATGATGCTAGCTTTTATCTCTAAACATCAATGCCATTTGGTTTGGATGCGGGAATAGTTAAATTCTGAGGCCAAGATAAACAAATCTTTTATGCCGCTTGATAATTTTAAGACAGCAGAAATATTGGATGTGGTGAAGAAGGGTCCGCTAAAGGTTATTGGCGTGTCACCACTTTACTCTAGCAAGCCCATATTGTTTCAAATATCATTTATCTTCTTAGCCTGCGAGTGTTCTTTGCCATTGGCACATTTAAAAAGGGGAAATAAAGAAAGAATACATCCTGCTAGATGACGATTCTTCATTTCTAAAATAATCAACATTTAAGGATTAAAACGCAAAAAGAATCTAAAGAAACTTCTAACCCATTGTTTAATACCCGTTAGTACATTTACACAGGCCAGAGAAACTTGTTTGATGATACCTATTTCCGTTCAGATTGAAAGAGTAGCTGCAGATCTACGAGGACTCCATAATACATTATTATCCCGGGATCAGGTAACAGTCTCCCAAATTCTCTTCTTTACATCTCATTTAAGTTTTGCAGACAAGACACAAGACACCACAAAATTTATCTACTAAGCTATATTACAGCAGTTTATTAACAAAGGCGGCACTAAACAGTTCAGCGAGATGAAGGCAAGGCACGCCAATTATCAGCGAGATGCATGACTCGGTCACGGGAAGGGGTAGACATCTCCTGAAGTATAACGTTTTTCACGGAAGTTGCAGCTGTCTCACCAGCTCGCATCGCAAGCTCCAGGTACACCACAGCCTTCATCATGTCCCCTTCCTGCCCAAGTAGTAACATCCAATTACATCATCATATATATATATTTTTTGACATTTGCACTAATATTGTGATGAATATTAGGAAAATATTCTCTGATCTATTACTCTTTTATCTCTGAAGATAATCCTATGACAAAGTATTTTAAGAAGCATGTATGGCACGTACTGAGAATAGCAGCAGCCCATACTCAAGTTGAGCTTTGCTATGACCTCGATCAGCTGCCCGCTTCATCCACTTTCTTGCTAATCTACGACATTGCGCCAAACCTTCGCCAAACGAATAGCACAAGGATGTGTTATACATAGCACGCACATAGCCACCTTGAGCAGCTTGCTGATACCACCGTGCCTGTCAAACGAGGAATTCATCAGAAGAAAGGAATTTCTCACAGCAACCTCATCATTAAACTAGCATAAATTCATTCCAGAATTTTTAATCACATAAATCATCTCCAGCTACACGACCAAAAGAGAGCTACTTTCATGAACCTAAAAGAAATATAAAATTGTTTATCTACAAGTAGGACAAAAGAAAAATTATAGCATTTATAAATGAATCAGCTTCTTCTTCCCATAACAAAGCAAGTAGATGCTCGGAAGTTAAACTAAGGAGGAGTTGCCCAATATACCTAGTTAACATCGTCTTGGAAAGGAGAACAACAGAAATTTGAAATCCAATGCCCAATCAGAAAACAGTATGACCAAGAAAACAGATCAAAAATTGAAATACAATGTAGAAAGCTCAGTTAAAACAATAATCATACCGCTTCCTGTAGATTCTGATCCATCCCTCGACCTTGATGTAGACAAAGTGCAAGTTGGTATTGAGCACGAACATGGCCAGCAAACGAGGCTTTGTACAGCCATTCCACCGCCTCCTTGTAGGATGGTGGATCAGCTGCATGAACGATTATGGTCATAATGGTTATTATCACATGCCAGTGTTGAATCTATCAAAGAACCACAAGAACTATTAGTTATGCGAGCAGCATGCATCCAAAGATGGATAGGCAAATATAACAGTAGAGAGACACCAAGCAAGCAACCACTCAGCCTTTTGCTGGATGCGATTCTGATATAGTGATACTAGGATATAATATCTCCTGATGAAATCCCTGGAACTACGAATAATCAGATGTCTCTTATCGTTGTTCTACTTTCGATGCAACCTTTTTCTTGCCTATCATCTTTGCTTGCTCAAGAAAGGCCCAGGGAAAAGGGAGCAGGGAAGGCAGCAGTTTTTCTAAGTATTATGACACAGATACATACCAGAATAGGGTAGGACATCAAAGCTAGCAAGGCAATATCTGTAATTGCTTTAATGTTTTGCAACTAGTAAATCACCAGCAAACATTTTACATCAATAAACTAGTGTATTTCTCAATCCAACCCATGATATTCTCAGCCTAACCTCGACAGTAACTATAATAAGGAACCATCTACTGCATTACTTTCAAAGACTTCACTGAGGCAGAAAAAGAATCCGAGAGCAGAAGTAGTCAGAGATAAGCACTGAAAAGACAACTTCCTTAAACAATCAAGGACACCAGTAGTTCAATTACATCATCAAGATTGAAGATTTATATCAATTAATCATACCTTTGGATATAAAGCACACTAACAAGCAACAAGTTAACTCATAACACCTCCTTACCACACAAATTCAACGACCAACCCACGACAACAGCTTAAAAAGATGAATTAGAACCTCAATCTTGCATTTTATTTGCATGAGCAAAAAATATTTAAATTCAACCATAGCACTGTAGCACTACCTTGCAAGTAGGAAATACCCAAATTGCACTGGCCATTCGGGTCACCAAGCTCAGCAGCCTTCCTATATAAAGCAATCCCCTTTTCTTTCTTCCCCATCTCCCAATAAATCAAGCCGGCATCCACCATGGAGGGCGTGGACCCACGCGCCGCTCCTTCTAGAAAATATTCTAAGGCCTTATCGATGTTCGACCTCAACCCACCTCGCCCATGCTTATACCGCTTACCCCACCTCAGAAACATCATAGCTTGCCTCAAGGGCTGGAGGGCGTCCCTCCAATCGTGGCAAACCAGCGACGCAGCCCGTAAATTGGGCAGCGAGAAAGACGCGGCGATTTTCTGCACTAATTCAAAAGGGAGCAAAGAGTAATCGTATTGCTGATGTTTAAGGTTGTTGGAGACATGGGTTTTCGACGAGGAAGAGGTAGATTTCCTCGTGGACCCTGAGGTATTGGATTTGGAGGAAGAGTGGTGGTGGTGGTGGCGGCGGCGGCGGTGATCGGATTCTTTTCTGGTAAAGGGCAGGCCGGTAAAGTGGGGAGTGTCCGATTTGGAAGGCCATGTTTTCTGCTGCTTCATTGGTGGTGGTGGACGGCGGAAGGGGATGTAGCTGCCGGCTACGTAAAGTCCGAGGTGGTCTGTCAGGTGGACTTGAAAAATGAAAGGAGGGAGTGGGGAAAATGGTTAATTTTATAACTAAACTTTTTTCTTGACAACGTCGATTTAATCCCTAAGTTTTATTTTTGATTAATTTGATACTTAATAACTTATACTTATTTTGCGGTTCCAGTCAAAGAATTCTGCGATGCACCACTGTCTAAAATCAATCACTTATGAAACTGTAACAAAAATTGAAAATTTCATAAAAAATCGTCAAATAAAACCTTTAAATTGTACAAAAAATTATCAAATAAATTTTTTTTTATATTTAATCGTGTAATCTTTTACACGATTTACTTGATTTATTACAGTTCTGCACAGATGTTCCCAAAATACTCCTATTTAGTTGATCAATTAGGAGTTAGATTGATTTTAAGTGATGGCGTTGCCATGAAAGTCCTAAATTAGAATAACAAAATAAATTCACGCATTAAATTGGTTAAAAGTAAAATTTAGCGACTAAATCTGCACTCATAAAAATATTTAGGGATGAAATTGGTCATTATCTTAGAACGAGTGGACTCGATGAATAAATACATGTGGTGACGTAGCCGTCACACGATGGGCGTGGTGTAGTTTTTTTTTTTTTTTTTTTTTTTCTAAGGTGGTGTTGTTCACTATGAAACATCCTTTGTGGAAAAAAAGAAAAAGAAAATATGAGAGAGGAAAAGGATAAACAACGGAAGATTAAGCAAATTTTAACACAGTTTCTAACTATTTTTGTCCCACTATTTTTGTCCCAGATAGGAGAAGACCAGGACAATCTGACTCTCGAAGGCAAGTAATCAATCATGGAATTTCTAGTTCTACTTTTAAACCTTTTTTAATTTTTTTTTCTCCTTGTAAGATTTAGAATTTTCCTATATTTACAGTACGAAATTGCAAATTAGGCTATATTTTTATAGAAAGCAATTCCAATCATTCGAAGAACCAATACCAAGGTTTTTTTTTTCCCTTTTGGGTTGAAACTTGTAAGTAGATGTGCTATCGAACCGAGTCGAGCTCGAGTAGCACCATACTCGAGCTCGAGCTCGATCAAAATTTGTGCTACTCGAGCTCGAGCTCGATTGAGTAAAAAAATTTGGACTCGAGCTCGACTCGATGAAATAAAACTAAACTTGAGCTCGACTCGTTTGAACTCGATTAAACTCGAGTAAATATCAAGCCCGAGTTACTCGAGCTCGAGTTTTGAAATAAATCTATAATTTTTTTAAAATATATAATATATAATATAATATAAATATATAATATTAATAAAATATGAAAACTCGATTAAATTCGACGAGCACTCGAGTATTTATTTCTTGAGCTCGAACTCGACTCGTTAAATTTAACGAGTAGCTCGAGCTCGAGTCAAGCTTTTGATCAAGCTGCTCGCGAGCTACTCGCGAGCAGCTTGACTTGCTAGCACCCCTACTTGTAAGTGGAGGTTGCAAAATTAAGACGATGATTTCTAAAAAGCTAGTGAAAACTGAGAAGGAAATATCGAAGAAAAAAAGAGGGCTTGTAATGGTCGGGTTCAATTATTACACGACCTTTATCCTTTACTCTTAAAGCTTGAACGACAATAAAAATATCAGAGACACAGAGATTGAAGATGTGACTCGGGTCCGTAACCATCAAACTGAAATAAGCAAAACTCCTTTAGTCATTAGACGGGTTTCATTTTCTGCTGTTCACAGTCGCTTCGAATCTTCTGTTTTCAAATTAGTCTCTATCTCCTCTGTCCCTTCTTTATACAACTGTCACGTGTTTCTAACTTTTTGATAATTCAAAATCAAACAAATCGATAATAATCGATTGACAAGTTTACTCAAAACCAATTAAAACAGATAACTCAAATTAAAGTACTTGTTAGGGTTTAAGAAAAAGATGATTTGGGATAAAAAAGAAGGGACAGAGAGGATAGAGACTAATTTGGGGACAGAAGATTCGAAGCCATTCACGACCACCTTTTTCGAGTTAAAAACCACACTACTATCCAATGTTTTGAAAACCGGACCGGACCGGCCGGTTCGACCGGTTGAACCGCGAACCGGCCATGGCACCGGTCCGGTTCAATGACATTGTTGACTTTGCTAGAAACCCGGTCAAAGACCGGTTGAACCGTGAAAACCGCCGAACCGGATTGAACCGGCGGTTTTCCGGTTTTCAGCTTTCCCCCCACTTTTTTTTTTTTTTTTTTTTAAGTTTTGCAAAATGCAACAATCAAGATTCGAACCCAAGACCTTTGTAATAAAAGACCAATGTATTAACCGTTGCACCATCACATCTTATTAATTTTTTTTGATAACTTATTTATATAAAGCAAATACTCATATTTTTTTTTTCCATTTTTCTTACAAAATCTCATCCCCTCATGGCTCTTTCTTTTTAATTTTCAACTCTCTCTCTCTATCATCTTTTCTTTTGTCACTCCCTTTTTAATCAAACCTCTTTATTTTTAATTTATTAATGTTTTCTTCCATCTTTTAATTTTGTTTTTGTCCATTAAATTGAAAAAAGTTAAAAAAGAATTTTTTTTAACCCAAATTATTTAATGCCACAACCACTCACTTTTATCTTATTTTTTGTTTCTTATCAAGTTTACATTTCTATTTTCGATTTTCTTGATTTCCTTCGAACTCCAAATTTTCTTTTTTAAATTGCAATATCTAAATCTCAAAACGTAAATTAAAATTAAAATTCATAATATCTAAATTCTCAGATACATGAATTTTGTATAATTTCAAAATATTGTGATATTTTGGGGTTGGGTTTAGATATAATTGAAATTGAGATGAAATTTATTTGTTTTAACTTATAATTTAAAAAATTTATTTTTAAAAATCCAAGTTATTAAAAAATAGTAAACTTTTCATCATATAAAATATTAAATTAGTCCATTACATGTCTTATTTTGTACATATATATATTTATATAAATTATTTTTTAAAAAATTCATTGAACCGAGGTTGAACCGGTCCGACCGATTGAACCTCGACCCTTTCACTTCACCGGTTCAATTAACGGTCCGGTTTTTAAAACATTGCTACTATCATACGGGGTCTTAATTGAAAACTCTCTTGACATGGACAAGCCTCTTCCATCGAAGAAAAAATGATGCATGATTCGTAATTTTTGCCCTTAAGTTAGGAGACATATAGAAGTCAGTATAATTTTTTTTCAACTGATGGGTAAATCGACACGGGTTCATCAACAAGCTATTGTATTAATTATAATTCATGGATTAGAGGCATCACAAGTTGAAGTTTTTCAGTTTATGTTTATTGGTGTTAAAGATCGTTCATGAGATTTTGATGTAAAGTTACATTTGTCGTCGACTCATACAACTAATTTAATGATACATCGAAACTGTTAACAGTTTATGCCGACAATAGGTTTTACACCAACTGGTTTGAACTGAAAAATTTTTCAAACTCGTAACTTTCAAGACTCCGATCCATAATTCACCATGCTAAAGCGCAACAGAAATTGAAACACTACCGCGAAGAGACATCAATGGTGCAATCTAGAAAGAGACATTTTAGTAATGGAACACGCACATCATAAGGTAGGTCCCAGATTGATCTCACTCGAGGCTTCCGTTAATGTATCAGCAGATCCAAGCCCATTAAACTTTAGATCCACAGCAGATGCTTGCCCGTTTGCGGGATATGGTTCATGGATTCATAGGGCGTGTTCAAATTCTGGACCCTATAGATTCTACAGACCACAGTATTTAGTGGCCAGTGCTACGTATATATGTTGTCCTCTCTTTTGGACCACGCTTCTTTTTCTTCGTCTTTCTCCTCTCCCCTAAAATTGAGAAAACAATGAGGTTAATCATGCAAGAAAAGAAATTAACAATCCTATTTTACCACTCCAATTACAGCCAGATTTTTCCAGTATATTATATGTAACTAACTCCCAGGAACACAGAATTGGAACCGTATAAAGATGTTATGGGCCTCATAACTAAAGTTCGGCCATTTAGGCAGCAGAAGATGATTGAGATTGAGATAGCAGAAAAGTGGATGAATGGTACATTTACCTACTACGAAAAGTTTCTTTTGGCCCATTATAACCCTGAATATTTCCCTACCTGTCACCCGAAATGACTTTTGCTTGCACTATAGCACGTCCAATTTAGTAAAATCCAAAGCATGAATTTTTACAGTGTAGAGCACAGAGCTCATTCATGATCAATGGTGAGCACCGTATAGGTCCGGTTGATTTGATTTGATACCCTACCCTTTTGTCTGTCTTGGCTTTGTTAAACGACAAACGTTCACAAGGAGAAGGAGGGATCCAAGTTTAGTTTAGTGTAATGCGAACAAACAATCACTAATAACTATTTCTCATATTTCCAATTTCCACGCAATTTCAGCCTCAAGATTGTGATCCGATGGCATATCATTGTCTATCATATAATAGTCGATCAAATTTCATTCTCTCACCGCTTTTGCGACGCTTTGTGGGATGACGATAAAATTTAGTACACAAAAAAAAAAAAAAGGAAAAAAAAAGTCCTAAACATTGCTGCAGAAGGGCACGCCCAAGAGGATTGAAGACTCACTCCCCTCATGTGCTTGTCTCCAATAATTGTGTCAAAATGAAGAATTTATTAGTATCTTATCTCTGGAGTGTGGACTAACTTAACTTGACAAGTCAAATTTGCACTCTGTCTTAGACGTGTTGAAATTCCATTGCTTCTTCAAAGGCTCCGATCCCTAGAAAGAATGCTTTATTATATTAGTACTCTCGCTTTAAAAAGGCAGAGTGTTGATTAGGTGAACTTCCCCCTGTCACCAAGTTAAAAAAATTTTAACTTGCTAATGCAAATGCAATATCCCATCTCATCATGGAAAAGGGTTGTACGGTACATTTGTAGAGAAACATTCCCTAAACTAAGGCTAAGTTTGGGAGTTTAAGATAGAAAAGAGAAGAAGGGAAAACTTAAGTTACGAGAGAAGAGAAGGGATTATTATGTTGTTTGGGAGTTTTGAGAATTAGTGGAATGATTTTGGATATGAAAGTTATTAAATATTTGTTCAAGACATTTTTAAGGATAAAATAAATATTTTAAAAAACTTTCATAAGCTTCCTCCAACTTTCTCTCCAATTTGGGAGGAAAAATTTTGCCTACTATTCATTCTCTTAAATCCTTCCATTTCCCTTCTTTTCTTTCCTATTAAAAACTAACAAACGAAGGAAAAGTTAACTTTCTCTTCTTTCCCTTTCTTTTCTGTCCAAATCCTCCGCTCCCAAACGAAGCCTAAGTAAAGGAACGTTCATTATGCAAACCATGTCAATATGCACCCCATTGGTCTAGTCAGTTTGTATATTTGCTAGATTCTTTCACGGCTTCTTTTAACTTGCCTTTTTGTAGTAGAATATGATGAGTTAGATTATACAAAATCTTCTCCTCCTTTATGTAGAACAAGATAGATTAAATTATACAAATATTATCGTTGCTCGAAAAAAAAATGTGGAGTAGATCATATCACTATCTGGGTTCCATGCATCCCTGTTCACTGGGGGAAGATTTTTTGAGCTATTATATAAACAAGGAAAATAAGAAAGGTTATAGACGCTATAAGTTATAATTTTCCTGAATTGTAGAAAATTTTGCAAATATTTAAAATTCCAATCGATACAAAATAAAAAGTTGTGAGAGTTTTGAGTATTTTTATGACTTTCAGAGTCACAAGCCTATGCTGCTGGAGTTCTATAAACAATCCTAGGAGACCTCATCAGTCATGAACGGACAAGCCATGAACTCCAAAATCCAAGCCATGGAAAAGTATACGAGTTGGCACTTTCCTTTTTATCTTACAACGAGTTTAAATTCTTATAATCTCCTTACTCTCTATATCTCTCTCTCTCTCTCTCTTGATGCTTCTAGCATATAGTAGCAAAATATAGTGGCACATAGGATTCTAATCCATGCACTGCCCCATCAGTCTCGTCTGTCTTTAGCCTCACTGATGATCACCAAAGCACTACAGAGAACCTTCTCACTATTAATCATAAGGGCGTATAAAGTGGGTGGCGAGTCATTTTGTTGTGGGACACAAATGAGGACTTAAAGTAAAGCGGATGATGAATAATGGATTGATGACACGGGCTATAAAGGGCAAGTACTGAGGTTGATATGGCTTTCAAGCTTATATATGAGGGATTTGTCATGGTCAATCAGCTTTTAAATCAACTATATATCCGTGCAGCATCTCTCATGCCATGAGAGACTTCAAAAAAGATTGAAAAAGGATTCCACGCCTTTTCCCCAGCTAGTTTGGCAAACCCTTTTTTTTTTTTTTTGTTATTTAGTCAATAATAATACTTTTGAGATTTATAAGTTTCGAACAACTTCCCCAAGGTTTCCCAGAACCTGCACGTACCATGTAAATTGTAAAGTACTTGTACACAAAACTAGAAACAATTCGGAAAGAGCTCAAATCTCCTACCAATAAGTTCCATGTCAAGATGCAATGTTATGAGGGATTTATGGTTAAGGGTATCGATTTGTTTTTCAATAAATTTTTTTTTTTTTTTTGTTCCCAAGCACTCGCATGTACTATTTGAGTACTTTCGAACAAGAGCTTGATTTCCTGGTCTCTGTTTCTCCATTCCCTTCTGGGCTTCTGGCTTCTTCCTTCTTCCTTCCTATCCCGCACTACAAAAATCTTTTTGAATCGAAAAGCCGTAGAATATGTATTTAGCTATAGAATGTTGTGAGCTTGTGTTGACTTTCACTTGTGTAATACTGGTAGTTAATACGCATGCTCCAATCTAGCAAGCTACAAGGACTTTAGCATAAATTATGTACTTAAGCTCAAAATGGAATCAAAGAAGCTAAGTCAAATTTCATGACTTCGTCTTGTTATACATATTGAGCGGAGCCATGTACATGTAGAAATCAGATTGCAGACTCTTCGGCTTCTCAAGCTTGTGAGATGAGACCTACACGAAGGCAAACAAAAAGAAATCCAATTGGGAAAGAAAAAAAATGGGTTACTGCACTAAACAAGAACACCTGGATTATTAGATTAGGCATTTCGGCTTTTTAAGCCTTCTCAGCTCGCCTGATGAAAATGGTTTCTAAGTCTGGTGGATTAAAGAACTCCCTGACTCCATTGTTGAAGTTACATGATCTTGCTGTAGCTTTTCTCTTCTTGGGGGCTGGCGGACAAGCTAATCTAGCTGGAATTCTTGATTCTTGAGAAGTTGGGGTGGTGCAACACTCTTCTTCTTGATCATCACCACCATATTCTTTCTTCGTGAAAATCGGCTTCAGTGGACTCCTTAGAGCAATCCCAGCCATTATCCACTTGTTGGCTTCCGCATCTATAGCATACTCGTCCATTTCAGTGAATCCCATTTGACAATATAACCAACTCCGGAGTCTTGATACTATCTATATATAAATAGGGTGGCAACTAATGGCAAGCGAATAAAAGAAAAGGGAAGAGCTGGAAAAGGATTATTTTTGAACGGGGAAAAAAAAAACAGGGAATAGATTCTAAAGGAACTTAGCAAGGAAAATCTTCAAGGAAAAGGGCAGATGAAAAGTTTTGGAAAGGGTGGAAAAATTTCATCACTTAGGAAAGCTTTATATAAAGTAAAGGGGCAGACAAGAGTGAAAGGAGTTAAAAGAAGGCAAATAATAATAATAATAATAATAATAATGAAGGAGAAGAGTGAAGCTGAATGTTGTTGTTTGATATCATGCCCGAAAGATAAGAAGGGAAAGAACCCGAGGAAATCGTGACCTCAGCGTAGGGAGGGAGACCTATGGATTGATTGAAGGTTTTATTTGTGGAGGAGGAGGAGGTCTGGAAGAAGTGCTTGGGCCCGTGAAAATTTCCTCACCCTCACCGTGGGCAGCTACAGTGAAGAAAGAGATTTAGAGATAGAGAAAATTTGACTTTAGATTCCTGACGCATATTGTTTCTTTCCAGCCGTCAAAGGTCTACTTTCCAGTTTTTCTCCTCATCTTCTAATAATGCTACTGTGGTTGGATTGGATTATTTATGGGAATCTGTTTCCCTACCCTTTGGCCCACCCTCAGTGGTTTTTTAGCTTCCACTTCTACTTTCCCCCACTTGGTGCATGTTTTGATTTTCTTTGTGTTAGGGATCTTTGGCTTGAGATGTATATTTGTTTTCTGATGATATGACTTTGGTGGCATCCATATGAATAGTGTTAATTTTCATCTGCCGTCTCAAATTGACATTTTACATTCACTTGGTTTTCTAAATCTCAAGATAGTTATAGTCCCTTCTTATTTTGTCAAAATGATCATATCCGATGCCTAATGTACGTCGGAAACAATCACTTGTACTGGCAATTTACTACAAGAAACGGGATCCGAGAGAGGCTTGAACTGAGCCTAGTTGGGAACTCTGACAAACTTCTTCAGTCATTCACGCAGTCTTTAATTTCTTGGCTTTTGCCTGTACTCGAACGTGAGGTTATCAGACGAGGACGGGGATGCAGGGGGGCTGGCTTTATCATGCCATTGGAGTTATAGACATCAACTTTGGAGTTCTCTTTTTTTTTTTTCAAGTAGGAAAGGAATATACGTTAGACGATCAGGTGCTCCATATGAACTTCGTTCATTTTCTCAATGAAGTTTGTGCAACAGGATGTCATTGTAATTTGTCAGGCCCCTGAGACAGATTTTCTGGAGACGTGATGCATAACCTAAAAGTCCCCCAGGTAACAGGGATATCTTAGAGCTGGAAATAGCTAATCAATTTCTTTTGCAAAAGAGAGACAGAGGATATAGATTCAGTCAGTATTCAAATAAATTTCCTACAGCAATTGAGAAGATTTGTGAGCTTGTTGCAGCTGAGGACAGCATACATACAAATATCTCTTTCTCCTTCATTTACATTCTTGAATAGCCTTTGTGGTCTTCATATTGCTCCATAAATTCATCATTGAACTTTTTGAAACTGGCCATAATGGCAGGCATATCTTCCTCAGCTGGCAAGATTGTTGTCCTCAGGTGGAATACCCTATTGAAGGCAATTGTCCATCAGCCATCATCGCATTGAAGTTATAAACATAATAAACGAAACCTTTTTCAACCATTACCTCTGTCACCCTCCTACGGTCCTACCCCCAAAAAAAAAAAGGCTTTTTAATCTTTTGAACCCACTCCCTCGTCCAAATGGCCAAATAATGCACCTGAGCTATGGAGATAGGCTTCGAAGTTCTATACATTCGTAGGTCATTAGCTGAGAATAGAGGAGATATGCACTTACCCTTCCTTTTGGCCGAACCCTGAACCTGGGACGGTGGAGATGCCAGTGGCTTCTAAAAGCTTAAGACAGTAGAAGACATCAGGAACTTTTCCAGCCTTCTTAGCGGCCTCAATTGCTTTTGGAGGTAAGCGGATCTGAGGGAAGGAATACATGGCACCTGCAACCAAATTCTCATGAAGTTCCACTTCTATATCACTAAACTTGCAAGGAAAGGAAATGTCACAGCTGATAAGCTACCTTCAGTGAAGTTACAAACAACATTTCTGCAGCTGTTAAATCCATCAGTCATTATATGTGCCCGCTTTCTCAGTGACTCGAGTACAGCTTTGCTGTATTTAAACCAGAAAACGATCATTCACTTCTTCCAAGTATCATTGTCAGAGACAATGGTATTGTTGTCAGATATACATGCATAATAACACAAACATGATCCCTAGTCCAGACGGTAGAGTCGGTCTAAAGCTAAATGAGTTCTTAAAAAGGGTCAAACACTTCATCATAGATTTTGATGGTGCCTGTTGCTTCCATGGATTTTTCTGCTAACTTCTTATAGTTTCCAGTCAAAGCAAAAGAATTACACATCTTTAACCACTAACAGGATAAATTGTGAGGATGAAGTTCAGTCTTCTTAAATTGCATTAAGACGGCAGAAGTCACATATTGACCCTGTTTCCCACCATTTAGAATTGAAAGGATAGGAGTTATTGTACTCTTAATATCAGCAATTTACCTCTCTCTAACATATCTCTCATAGGAGATATCTCCAGGCTTTGGGGGATTGACCATCAGGCCCATCTGTAATATAAGAATCAAAGTTTCAGGTTTTGGTAAAATGACTGAACATCAAAGCTGGACTAGGCAGTTATATACACATAAATAATCTATCAAAAAAATGACGAGGGGAAGATGTAGGATTCCATTACAAGCATGACAATTAGCATCCAACTTTCAAAAGGCACCACTTGATATAGAAAGGGGTGGCATTGTATTACGTTCATTTGGTACCCTTTGAGAGCTCAGTGCCATGTGTCATACCTGACAATTACAGTATTTTTTGGTTCGTAACAGGTTTCAACATAGGTTGACTAAGTAGTAGAATAACTTACAAAAATCTGACCAGGGACATTTGGACTCAGTGCTATCGAAGCAACCTTGTAGATCTCCTCAACAGACTGCAACATTAGATGAGTACAATGAACAGTACATACTTTGGTTCGTTATGATAAAAACTGTAGTTATTATGTCCATACAAGAGAAATGACTACTATGCTGCAGATCTAATGGCATTAAAATGTTTTACGACAGAGTCAACCAGGAAGAACATCAAACTTTTGGTATACTGCAGAGGTTTTGACTACATGAAAGGTCTAGCATCAACATAATTCTCAAAATCTGAGACTTTCTCAACAGCTTTTAAACACTAAAGCTTAGCATTCGCATGTATTGACCAGAAGATCTCTTTACTAAAAGCGAGATCCAATAGGCTGGTAAAGTTTGCCAAAATTCCTGCCCCTATTAAATTAAATTTCTGCAAACCTTGGGAGGAATGTTTGTCATCTCGAAGTATCCACCACGCTGTCCACATTCACCCCAATATCCTTTTGAGACTGTGTGAAAAGACACGAGCTGGAGCTCTTTATTTATGGGTGGGCCCATATCCATCAAAACCTTTGAGTTGGAACAAGTAACAAACATCACTATCTGCAAGGACGAATAGTCATGAAACAACATGATCAAGATCCATACCTTCCTGGCACTTATAAAGGTTCGTTCATCCTGGTAAATATTCTGCTGGTAAACTTCATCACCAAGCAATACTAAATTTTCTTGGTAACAAAATTTTACTACATCTTTTAGATTAGCTTCACTGAGACATTGTCCAGTTGGGTTTCCAGGGTTTATAATCGCCATTGCTCGTACCTAATCACAAACCAACATATAGTCATGAAAGAAGGAGCAATAAAGAACACATGGTAAGATAACAAATGAACCAGCTCATTTGTTAAAAACAAAAGTGGAAAATCAAGTTAATTGTGAGAAGAATTCTATAAAGTTCCAAAATACATCTCTGAGACTGCAATTCATTAAACCTAAACCTGTCAAAACTGAGTTTCTAGTCTCAAGCATCGGTTCAAAATGAGCTAATGGAGCATTTAGTTGATCAAGATTTTGCCAACAGTGTCATTCCCCTTTATGTACAAGATTACCCAGTAATAAATGTTTAATCCAGTTCCCGGAATACCAAATTCACATATACAGGGATATATGCATTACTGAAACACAAGAAAGGCACGCTTACAGTTATTCCTTTATAGCGAGCCTGTGCAACCGACTGACGTAGGTTATTAACATCAAGACCCCAGTTTGCAGTCTCTTCAAGGTAATAGGGAACAAGAGTGCCACCCAACAAAGATATTGTGGCTGAGTAAAGAGGATATTGTGGAACAGGAACCAATACCTGGCATAACAAGAAATAACTAGTATAATGGTCATAATAGCAGAAGGCAAAAACCTGAAGTTAAAGGTAGGATAGATAGAAAGTAAGGTGAGAAAAGAGAAGCGGCAGACAAAGAAGTAGACACTAGAAAAAAAAAAAGGATATGATATAGCAAGGAAATTAATTACCCCATCACCTTCACCACGAATAATTGCATTCAGGATCTGCATAACTCCTTTGCTGGCACCATCAGTGAGATATATAAGCTCTGGGTCACTGTCATGAGTATGTGAAGTAATGAAAGTCAGTTCAAGAACAAGGAATGATCTTGTTGATGTCTTCTAAAACAATGGACTCAAGGAGAGTTAAGCCCGTTCACCTTGGATAACCATCTCGTCTCTCAATGAACTCAGCTACCTCTTTCCTTACTCCAGGAATCCCACGTGAGTCACTGTAAGCACCTAATTCAACAAGAAAAAAGCATGTATAATTCAGTATGTCAATTGCATGCGCCACTTGTTGTTCTCCATGAAATCGAGAAAATTCAATAAACTTGAGGCCCAAAACAAAAGTCTAATTACAACTAGTTTGATGAAGCTCAGGCAGAAGTACTCAGGAGCTCAATGCAAATATTTGGATATAATCACAAGATTAACACACTACGAGAGCTAAGCAAAGCCCCAGTATTATGGACAAGAAATAAATGAAATCATCTGAACATTGAAATTTACACAGGAACCTACAAGTGAAGACCACTAGTGTGCAGGATAAGTACTCAAAAAGCGACAAGAAAGTATGTTGAAACACCCCTGAAATTAATCAATTTACTTGACAATATACAAAAACAGTGTATATTCAAATCCACCATAATGCACACATACCAATCTCTTATGGATTTAAATAGTTGGTAAATGACTTATAGGTTTTTGAACACATCAATTTGCTCCTCTTTCCCTGCCCACACTGCCATGTCCCTTCCCTTCCTAAGGTCCAAAGTAGCAGGGAAGTTATGATCTCAGAATACTGTAGTTAACTTAAGTTTCAAAATCCTAAAGCATTTAGAGAGAATAGCAAGCCAGCATATTAAGTAGAAGAACAGAAGACAGGCTTGTAAAAAGAGCTTACCCAGAACCCCTGATAGTCATTTGAGAGAAAATGTTTAGCCCTAGCAATAGCATCAGCAGGGAATACTAACCCAACATTAGGGTCATCCAGCAAAAATGGAGCTTGGCAGAGTGCAATAACCTGCAGTAATACGTTCTTTTCTTAGTAACAAGAAACTCTAGCCTTTTACTGGCATTGAAAAAGTTTAGGTATTAAGAGCACATATATGGATCTGAGCATACCTGGCGAGGAAACGTTAAGGGCTTCTGTCCAAGGGCATGAGGATTGCCAACATTTGTAAAGATTATCTGAGGAGCAATGAACAGCAAGATAACAGTCAACAACAAGCACCAACAGGCAAAAAAACTGTTGGAAGGCAGAACCAAACACTTTTCAACTGAAAAGTTGCAGTTCATTGTATTCAACAATACATAGGTTTTGTTTTGCAACGTTTAACGGAAACCAGTCCATGAATAAGCTCTTTTTTGTAGACAACATCCTTGCTGAGTACTCTAAATGTTCCAGAGGGATGTTAGCTAGGAGACCATGTACTGCCTAGAATATGCTAGAATTCATTTAGCACATTAGCAGGCTAAAGTTTTATGGCATTATGCTAAAGGAAAACATGCTGTGAGAATCCTTGAGAAGCTCACTACCATATGAGCCACCAAATAAAATGCAAACATCCACACAGGTGATTAATTCTGAGGGAACAGCAACGACAAGTCCTACAAGTTTGCCAACTGTGGCAATTGGACAAGCAGCTAAAGGCACACAAAGACACATCATATACCATTCACACAAAAAAGATACCTTTTTCCCTTCCTTCTGAAGCTCAGAAGCCCGAAGATACAGCTCACCTCTTACAGCATACTGACACTCCTTGACATTTTTGTTTAAATTTTCATAGTCCAAAGGCTTGGATGACATGATGCGAATTTTATCTTCCTACTTGATCTGCATGGCACCCAAAGGTTAATCAGGCAGGTATGTTAACAATCATTCTTATCAAAACAGGAAACCGTTATCACAAATGAAGCTGCATTTTATCAGACAAAGAATTTAAAAAATTGACCATTCACAGCGCAATGAGCCAACATCGCGTTAAACTTCAGATACATAGTAAAATTTGGAAAGGACTTATTTTGATCTAATAACATACCAAACTATCTATGGAATTTCTGGAAAATTTTGCAAAAGGACAGTCTCGGTATCCTACAGGAAAAACAACAATTATAGACCAAGAATTAATGGCAATACCATGCATCAGTTTAAAATCCAATTCATGATGCACCCGCTGAAACTTTGATTGCAAGTAAAAGTTGAACTGCCAATAAAATATCAAACACATTGGGTGAATCTCTCTGCCCTCACAGATGCAGAATAAAACACCAAGTTCTAATTTTTACTAAAGCGGGACCAAAGGAAAAAGTGAATCAGTAAACTGCATTCTAACTCTATACGTGAAGCAAGAGGCAAAGACTTCTGCTGTACATTCCCTATATTGGCCCTCTGATTTCTGTTTGAAATGAAGTATAGATTCTTGAAGTTCAATATGATGATGCATATTAAACAAAAAGTTCCAAAAAGAGAGTGCCTACTCCTTAAATCAATGAAAACCGACAAACCCAACAAGAACTGATGAAAGATTGAAACAAAGAAAAATCAGTTGACATGAATTCGTTTCATACCTCACTGATTCACAGCCAAACAGATAAATATAAAATGACCATTTAAAAATTCTATACGACATCAAAGTCCTTGCAGAATTTATTAATCAATCAGAAGTTTTACAATTGAACCAGCAGTTTACCTGAGTGACTTTAGTCAGTTGAGGAAGCTCCGAAAGTGGGCTCCTATTTCAGTTGAAGCCAAGTGTTCTCCTGAGCCCTGATACTCCAACTGAACTAGGAAGTTGGAACTCGTGCCTTATGTGCTTGTGTTCCTTTTTTTTTTTTTTGTTCCTTCGGTGGATATTAAATGAATATTCCTCTCATTTATGTGCAATAATGTCAAAGAACAATGGTTCTGAGGCAACACCACAGCCACTGAATAGTGCATGTGGATTATGGGCTTAAATATTTGCCATTATTTTGAGATTGGGGATAAAGCCACACTAGAAAGAAGTATACTTCAAACTGATGTTCTTTGTCCATATCGACACTCTCAATTTCAATCCATGCATGTGCTAATGAATTGAATCGTTGTTGCTGCTTCCGAATTTTGATTAGCACTCTGTCATAGACTTAGAAATGGGGGTCCTTAAAATTTTGGTGTTTAATAGACTTTGTGGCACTTCCGTACATGAGCATAAGCATACACTTTCAACGAAGTAACTTCAAGCCATTGCCATCTTAAATTCGTGTTCAAATTGGGTTGTTGTTTGACGAAGTGTTGAGACCAAAGTTTAGAATGCAAAGTGGGCCTTTATCTGTTGGACTCATTTGACAGTTCTAGCTCGAACCATTGAATTTGTTTGATCTACTTCTGCTAGAGACAGAACAAGTAATTTATCAGGCACCTTTTTCAACCCAAGATCCTGACCTTCTTTATGTAATCAGGAAGCCCAAACGTAAAGATGGCTATTCTGGATTGCAGATCCCAAATTTTGGTTATAAATGATTTATTATATCGCTTGAAGCATCTGACTGATCTGGAGAATTTGCATGGAGTACCATCCCCGGAGACGTTGACGAGGCAAGAAATGAAGAAATTCATTCGGGAGAGTTTTGGATGCTAAAATCAAAACTTTCCAGAATCGCTCAGACCTCCTTGGATACAGATTGGATCATAGCCTTCTCTGCATTTATGGATTCTTCAAGTTCATTTTTGCTTCGAACTAAAGTAACTTAGCCAAGCATACACAATCCCTTTCTGTGTTTGGTAAACATACAGACCCCCGCATCCCCTCCCCCCCCTTTTTTTTTTTTCTCGAACGCAAGGGTGTCCTAATCTTGTGAACCAGACTAATCCCTGCGGTCCAAGGATGCCAACACATTACCAATGAGAGTCGAACTGAAAACCTGCCGCTAAAGAGCGGACGACGGAACCAGACGAGCTGCCCGTTGGGGGCCATCCCCTCCCCTCTCGTTTGCAAGAAAAAGCTCCATCTCCTTAACTTTGTACTACTATTATTAATTCGTTACTTTCATATATTAATTAGTATACCAACTCTTTTTTTTTTTTTCAAAGGGTAGCATACCAACTTCTTTACCGTAAATTGTAATTATTAGCTTTATGCCCATTGAAGTTCACTTGGAAAAGATGAAATGTTAACATTTAGCAACAATTTTAGTTCGAATATCCTCTTACACTTTCTTTGTCAGCCACAAACTACTCAAATTGAGATTAGCACTTAATTCAAATACTAGTTGATGTGCTCGCGCGAGGTTGCCTAGACATTGGGTCTGTTTGGATTGAGGATTATTTGTCAAAATTTATTTGCTTACATCATCATTACAATTTTCAATACATTTTTTTATATTTTTAATTATTTTTTTATCTCATATACATTACATCACAAAAAGTACTACAGTAAAAATATCTCAAATAATTTACAATCAAAACAGAGCCATTATTTCTCCAATGGGGTTAGTTTGTTAGTTTTGCTGGAACTCATGAATAAAGTGCATGATTTTTTTTTTTTGTCGCAACGATAGATGTCCTATAACCTAATCTAGCCTAGTCTAAGGGGAAGGGGAGGGGGTTCGATGTGAGTACAGACTCCATCAATGAAGGTCAATTAAAACCGCCACAAATTGTGGCAAATTTGTGAGAGGTAGCGATTGAACCCCTGACCTCCAGCATCACCTTTAATGGTGATGACCACTGGACCAAATGGCCAGTTGCATCGCACTACATGATTAATATATGCATATTTTTGAATTATCCTGTCCAGCACCAGCCTAGGATGACCAAATGTTTCTATGCTATTCCACAGATGGCCACACACAGAAGGTGCCAATTGTCCAGATACAATGATCATTCACAACCATGCAATTGTCCAGCACCAGCCTAGGATGATGACCAAATGTTGCTGTGCAATTCCACAATTGGCCACACACGGAAGGTGCCAATAGGGGACCAAATTCACTATTCTCAAATAGGTGAACCAAGGGCAGGATCGGTATATAAGGGCACCACCATCAAAAGCCAACCCAACAACAAATGCCAGCCATAAACTCCTCAAAGCAGCACACAATAACCACACCACCCATGTTCCAAAATTACAAAACTACCCACACACTTAAGGTGCCAATGAGGGACCAAAATCACTGTTCCTAAGATCATTCGCTCTTTTATACTATTAGGATATCCATGTATATATGCATTATGCATATTACGCCCAATGTTTTGAAAACTGGACCGGACCGGACGGTTCGACCGGTTGAACCGCGAACCGGCCATGGCACCGGTCCGGTTCAATGACATTGTTGACTTTGCTAGAAAACCGGTCAAAGACCGGTTGAACCGTGAAAACCACCGAACCGGATTGAACCGGCGGTTTTTCGATTTTCAGCTTTCCTTTTTTTTTTTTTTTTTTTTTTTTGCAAAATGCAGCTATCAAGATTCGAACCCAAGACCTTTGTAATAAAAGACCAATGTATTAACCGTTGCACCATCACATCTTATTAGTTTTTTTTGATAACTTATTTATATAAAGCAAACACTCATATTTCTTTTTTCCATTTTTCTTACAAAATCTCATCCCCTCATGGCTCTTTCTTTTTAATTTTCAACTCTCTCTCTCTCTCTATCCTCTTTTCTTTTGTCACTCCCTTTTTAATCAAACCTCTTTATTTTTAATTTATTGATGTTTTCTTCCATCTTTTAATTTTGTTTTTGTCCATTAAATTGAAAAAAGTTAAAAAAGAATTTTTTTTAACCCAAATTATTTAATGCCACAACCACTCACTTTTATCTTATTTTTTGTTTTTTTATTGAGTTTACATTTCTATTTTCGATTTTCTTGACTTCCTTCGAACTCCAAATTTTCTTTTTTAAATTGCAATCTCTAAATCCCAAAACGTAAATTAAAATTTAAGTTCATAATATCTAAATTCTCAGAGACATGAATTTTGTATAATTTCAAAATATTGTGATATTTTGGGGTTGAATTTAGATATAATTGAAATTGAGATGAAATTTATTTGTTTTAACTTATAATTTAAAAAATTTATTTTTAAAAATCCAAGTTATTAAAAAATAGTAAACTTTTCATCATATAAAATATTAAATTAGTCCATTACATGTCTTATTTTGTACATATATATATTTATATAAATTATTTTTTAAAAAATTCATTGAACCGAGGTTGAACCGGTCCGACCGGTTGAACCTCGACCCTTTCACTTCACCGGTTCAATTAACGGTCCGGTTTTTAAAACATTGATTACGCCCATCCAAATTTCAGTTATTGTTTGGAATTTTTTTTTCTTGCGAGAAAAATTGCTATAGTACTGTTTGGAATGTGATACACAAGGGACAAAAAAGATGGTTGGCAAATTACTTTTGTTTTTACTTTTTAGAAGCTTTTATTATTATTGTCATTATTATTATTATTATTATTAAATTATGCTTCAAGTCTTAACTGCACATTTCATCGTTTTATGTTTTGAGGGAAAAAGCAAAGATTATTAGTCAACCGGATACTAGGCCTGTCAATCGGGCTTAATGAACCGGGCTTTGATGAGCTCAAACTCAGCTCATTTAATTTGAATCATTTTTTGGCTTCGGGCTATGAGTTTCGGGTTCGTAAATATGAAACTCATACTCATCTCACATAATATTCGGGTTGTGAGCTTTAATCGGGTTTAGCCCAAACTCACTTATTACTCCTTAATTTTCTTAATATAATTACTATAACTATTAAGTTGTAAAACTAATTTAACATTTACAATACTATAATATTAAAACTAAACATGAACAAATAATAGTTCTTAAAACGTATATAAACCAAAAAATTTTCAACAATATTTATATTTAATCCATTCAAAATGCATGAAAAATAGTAATAAAACATGCGATCATAAGCCAATACATCTTTAAAAGTTGAAATTTTTTTATAATCTTGTGATTGAAATCCAAATATGCTTGATGATTTTTGTGTTTGTAGACAAAAAAAATCAACCAATATTATGCCAATACAAAAATTTACTCAACCAATAAGAAAAATTAGAGATTTAGTTATGCATTACCAATATTGGCTCTCAAAAAGCTCATGAAAGAATTTTTAGATGTATTTTTATGTTTTGTAATTTATGTATATTTAGTAGTTAGTAATAATATATTTGGATATATAATTATACATAATATCAAAATATAAATATTATATATATAGGTAATTAAAGGGCCGGGCCTATATCAGATTTGAGTCTAATAATGCTCAAACTCGGCTCACATTTAATTCGAGCCTAATTTTTAGGTCCAGGATAGCTCACTAAATGATCGGGCTATTGGGCTTTCTGTCGGGCCGAGCGAGCCGAGCTCGGGCTGGCCCAGCCCCATTGACAGTCCTACCGATACGTCATCTCCCATTTTTAGTCAAAGCAGAGAATCATCAGCTCCTCCGAAATTCCGAATCGCACGCAGTGCAGGACACCCAATTACCAACCCTCAGGAGGCCAACTCTCCCACAGCAAACGCCTTTCTCAAATGTCCGCTTCCACCGCCCTTCCACCGCCAAAATTCTCCGGAGTTTCGGCTACCCCAACCAAATTCCCAAGTTCCAAACCCACTCTCTTGCTTCCGTCCAAAAACTGTAAATCACTCACCCGATGCGAGCTCAAAAGCTTGGACAATAATAAGTGGACCGTGGATTGCGTCTCCGGCACCGGGGGCGACCCCATTCACATTATTCTAAAGCCTCCGGCTACAACTCCTTTAGGAATGACTTCTTTAGATTCAGCTGTTAAGACTTCGAAGAGAGTATGCTTGTTTTATTGCGCGGAAATGAAGGCTCTTGCTGAGCGAATTGCCGCCGAATCTGACGCCATTGAGCTTCGTGGCATCACCTGGAGGTGATCTTTTATCATTTCCGTACTATTGTCTTGTAGAAGTATTAATATTATGGCTCAGAATGTGTCATTAATTTTAGTTTTAACTTGTTTTGATATTATTGTTTTGGTAATAGGTATATTTGTTGTCACGTTTGAGTCTTTATAGCTCTGTTGAAACAATTGATGTGATTAATTAGAGATTTTTCTTTTCAACTTTCTTTGTTGGATTTCTCTGCTGATGATTAACTTGTTGTATTCTTAATTGCAACCTAAGATGTTGCTATATGTGCGTTACATACGTTGTCCAAATCTGAATAACTCAGGACGTTTGAAGATGGATTCCCCAACTTATTCATATCGAATGCTCACGGCATTCGTGGACAGCACGTTGCTTTCCTTGCTTCTTTTAGTTCTCCTGGAGTAATTTTTGAGCAACTGTCTGTCATCTATGCACTTCCAAAGCTCTTTGTCTCCTCATTCACGCTTGTGCTTCCTTTTTTCCCAACTGGCACCTCAGAGCGTATGGAGGAGGAAGGGGATGTTGCTACAGCTTTCACGCTTGCTAGGATTTTATCAAACATTCCTATCTCAAAAGGAGGACCCACGAGTTTAGTAATCTTTGATATACATGCCTTGCAGGTGGATTCCCAAATTCTACTTGTTTAAACTTTGCATGAAAGTTAACCGTTGGATTTCTGTGTTAAGAAGGTTCTGTGTCCTTTTCTAAGATGATTTTTGTCTGATCATTTGATGTCAGGAAAGATTTTACTTCGGGGACAATATTTTGCCTTGCTTTGAAAGTGCAATACCGTTGCTCTTAAAGAGGCTTCAGCAGCTTCCTGACTCTGACAATGTAAGGCTATTTTCCTTTCTCTCTATCTGTCATTTCTCTTGGCTTTCTATTGTAGAAAGGCTATGGCTTTGAGAAGCATTTAGTGGAAATCAATCACCAGGAAGACTTGCTCTTAGTTTTTTTCCCCTTTTCTTTTCTTTTTGACTGTTGAACTGCTTCTTTGTCACTGACCTTTTAGCTTTCACTATTGCAGTCATCACAAAGTAGAAATTGCAACTTCTTTTGTAAAACCTGTGGTAGTATGCGTCTGAGGATAATGTTATGTACTTGGGTAGTTTTTGTATCTAATGATTGCTTGTTTACATGCTTTTCTCCATCTAGATATCCATAGCCTTTCCTGATGATGGTGCATGGAAACGATTTCACAAGCAGCTACAGCATTTCCCTACGGTATTGATCCTAACAACCATGCTGATGCATGGAATATGTCGATAATATGAGGATGATAATTGCTGGTCCATTTTCCTAGCCTTTAGCTTAATTTGAATTCCTTTTTCCTTAGCTGCATAACAAGAATCATCATCTTTTCTGTATGGTGAACCATTGTTGTCTAATCTCCTAGTTCTTTACTTCACAAGGCGGTGCATGTGTGATAGACTTGCTATACATTGGCATGAAATGTTGCACGTTGTTTGTCAGATTATTTGTGCTAAAGTCAGGGAAGGTGACCAGAGAATTGTGCGGCTTAAGGAGGGAGAACCTAATGGACGTCATGTTGTGATAGTAGATGATCTCGTGCAATCTGGTGGCACTTTGATAGAGTGCCAGGTAAGAAAGTAGATAATGCTTTTAAATATAATCAGATTGAATTTTTGCCTTTAACAATTTTGACTAAACAAGAAAATGATTTCGTTTGTGTCTTATTGTTCCATATTTCATAAACTTTTGTTGTTTCCTGTACATGGAGTTTGTTTACGATTGTAGGACGTTCATCATGACCCTTTTTTTAAAAAAAAAAATTGTGCTACCTCTTCTGATGTATTATGTCAAGAAATCGTGGAAACTATTCAGCATTGTATTAGCTTCAGAATTTCAGAAATTGATTGAACTCTGCTTCTCTGCTTGTGAGCTCCATTTCAGGTTAAACTATCTAGAAAGCCCAAGCACAACTCTTGGCAGATAAAATTATGTTCCTACTCAACTTGTAGAATTTTCTTTTTTTTTTTTCACACTGACTTGGTTATTCTGAGTTTTTCTCCATGGTATTTTGATTTGCATATGTAACCTTTGATTCCTGTATGTTTTAACAGAAAGTGTTGGCCAAACATGGAGCCTCAAAAATAAGTGCTTATGTGACACATGGGATTTTCCCAAACAGGTCATGGGAACGTTTTGATCACGATAAGGGAGGTCTGTATAATTGCAGTTCTATTTTTCTTAATTATTCATTCTTGGCATGTTATGCATACTTGTGCAGAAAAAAAAGTATTTCTCGTGTATGGTTTATTTAGCAAGGCTTCATTTTATCCAAGGCCTCTGTCACTAAGTAGATGCTACTGTGAAAACCACTCTCCCGTGGTTTAGTCCCTTTGGCTAGCTTTCGATCAGTAAAGATGAACATTTAAAAGCTTTCCTGTTTAGTATGGATTGCTATAGGTTTTCCATGTTAATAACAGATTCTTAAACATTATATATCACATATAAATGTGGCTTAACCAATTGCTTGTCATTTTCAAATCATCATTGAGCTGATTGCCCAACTTCTTTGGTTGGAAAATGTTAGGGAACCCTGAGAATGGTTTGAGTTACTTTTGGATCACAGACTCGTGTCCGCAGACAGTCAAAGAGGTCAAGAACAGAGCCCCGTTTGAGGTTCTTAGCCTTGCTGCCGTGATTGCTACTGCTCTTCAGATTAGCTGTGGCTTTGGAAGCATTTTTGAAGTTGGGAGTTTGTTCCTCTTAAAGCTATCACTTCCATGGGTCAAATGACAAGAGAAACTGATCGTGCATTTTTAGGTTCCCAGAAATTATAATGGTGCCTTTGTTTTAGTTAATTGTGAAGCCACTAAGAGTACTTATTAGCTGAAAGGCTTAGAAGATGCTCAGTGAGAAGTCATTTGGAAGGGCAAGATGTACAGCATGCAAAAGAAGGTTTTCAGCGAATACTAGCATCAACCATCCCTTTTGTTTTCCGTGCTTAAAAGTGTTCGAGTTTCCTGTAGCCGGAGTTGTAAGGGTCTTGCGGGGGCATTTTTTCGTTGAGCAGAATGAATCTCCAGCTTAAATCCTTAGTTTATACTGTTTCTGCTAGCTGTTTCTTTCAGCTGTGTTCAGTTCCTTCGAATTGCAGCAGTATTTGTTTAGATGAATTGAAACACACTAGAAACTTGAGAAGGAGTTTTCCTTTTTGCGTCAAGTTCTTTTATTGTTGAAATCCCAAAGGCTGAAATCTAGGAAATGAGTATCATTGAAAGCCGAAATATATTTTTATTGCAGTTACCGACTATTTTCAATCCTAATCACTTTCCTCCGCATGAAAATTTTTGAGCATTCCAAAATTGGGTGTGTACAAGAAGCTACTTCCAAGAAGAGACCGGGTGCTCTCTGGAATGGTCACTAGCAATTGCGGGGTCAACACGCAAGTTTGGATGGTCATTATTTGGTTCAAAATTATTTGTTTGTATCATAAATATAATTTTGAACATATTTTTTTTATCTTCTCAATCATCTTTTTATCTTATATACATCACATTATAAAAAGTGTTATACTAATTATTTCAAATAATCTCTTATATTCATGTTTGTATTAAAAGTTGTGGTAACACTGTATTTGTGTTTGTGTTCAAAGTTACTACTTATTTGCAAGTCACTGTTCCTATAGTTTACATTTATTTATGGGATAATTTCAGAAACCTCTCTTGAGATTTCATTAAATATCACTTACCTCTCTTGAGGTTTTCAAAATCTCATTTAGCATCCATTGAATTGATATTTTGGTAACATAGTGAGCCCTTCTAACCAAAAGTAATATTAAAAAATTCATGTTTGAGGAGAGAGAGTATTTTAGTGCGCTTAATACCCTTAGGCTATAAAAAAAAAGAACAAAAAATGAAACTTTTACAAACCAAGAAAAAAAGTACTAAATTAGAACCATATTAAAAGTGAGGGGATGAAAGTTGATAAGAATTTATGTTACAACCAATAGTTACTTCTATAGTAGAGAGAGACAGTAAAAATAAATACTATTCTCTAAACCATTTCTACAAATAAAATCTTTCATAGAATGGAAAGCAATTAGCACGTAAAACTTATACATTTGAGCAATAGAGAATTTACTCAAAATAGACAGACTTTTTTATGGGTATGAAAGATGAAAATTTTATTATAAAAAGAAAAAGTCAAAATTTGAAAAAATCGCTGAGTCCGGAGTTTCAATTACTTCTTTTCTCTTGCGCTCTACATGAATAGGAACAAATAAATGAATAAATAGATAAATATAGCTGTGAAACACATAAAAGAGAAAAAAAAGAACTTACAGCTATTCTTCTCCAAATGCACTGAATATTTCATTGATTAAATCCTATATTTCATTGACATTTGCAATTCAATTATATATATATATATATATATATAATGTATGTATTTATAGACATTGTTAAAGAAAAGTAAGAAATTTAGAGAAAGAAAAACAAGTTTAAAAAATTTAAATATGAGGGTATTATTGACAATTCTTCACCTTTGATATTGGTATATGGTCCCACTATCATTTCAAGGGTGCTAAGTGAGAATTTAAAAACTTAAGGGAGTTAGGTGATATTTCATGAAACCTCATGGGAGGTTTTTGAAATTATCCCTTTATTTATTGTATTAGTGTATATATTGGACAGTAGATTATTTCGTCAACTATATTTACTGACATCACCATTATAATTTCCAATACAACTTTTTATCTTCCCAATTACCCTTTTATCTCACATACATCACATCACAAAAAATGCTACAGTAATTATTCCAAATAATACCTTATCCAAACACATCAATTGATTCATTTGTTTTATATTGTCGGACTTGGATCTTATTTTTTGAGCCTGTCAACCCATAGTCCGGAAATCGCTTGATAGCAAATTCATTTTTTTTTAAGGGTAAATATGCCAATATTCACCACGTAACCTTGTGACAAACTATTTGAAGGGAGCAAAAATTTAAGTTGTACAACATATAGTTTAAAGTTTGGTATATGTTACAAATTCTTGGATTGATAAGATGTGTACCAAAATTTGGGCCGCATTGTAAACTATCAAGTGTTTGCATTTAAAGGGAGTCCCTAACACCAAACTACCACAGAGAAGGCATAATAAAACGCATCTGAAATTTCAAAAAATGGCGGGATCACCGGTTCCAATTGATAGTTCCTCGAACGATAAAGCGATGGCGATGAATCCAATCCTAGAGCAATGGCAGGTTCAATACGCGCGCTTCGTACATTTTCCTCCTATTTCGTCCGTCTCCTCGGCGGCGGCTCATCATCAACCTCTACTCGTACCTCGCTCCAATACCTCGAGGAAAATCCGAAAAGGCGGGGTTTGGTTTTCCACATCTTCCTCTTCCTCCGCAGCCACCGCTGTTGGAACTGCCTGTCTCAAGCTCATCGGTAGTTCCGATGATGCTATCCTCAATCTCTCTGTCCATGGCAAAGTCCTCGTAAGTCATCCTCACGATCATCTCCTTTTCTCTGCTTTCGAATAATAAATATGTGATTGCGGTAAGAATACAGCGGAAATATCTGAATCGGTAGAAATTAGTACTCTGTATTCTTCAAGCTGGAAATTCAAGTTTATGTTGAATTTAGTATTTTTATACCTATGCATTTTAAGCTGAAAATTTAAATCTCTGTTGAATTTATTTGTGTGTGTCTTGGCTGAGAGTTCAAATTTTATGGATTTAATTTGCGTTCTCATGAGCAGGAAATTCAAATTTTGGTTGAACTTAGCAGTATGTTTGTGCGTGTCTTTGTTTAGCTGACAATTGAAATTTCTACTGGATTAGTACTATATTTCTGTTTGTTTTAGCTGAGAATTTAAATTCCTGTTTGAGTGTGTGTGCATATTCATTTGCTGGAAATTTAAACTTCTGTTGAATTTAGTACCGTACTATTAAAACTGTTTTTGTGAATTGTGTAATATAGTCACATATTACGCAATTAATTGTTTCGACACGCAAGCATCTGGCAATTTATCCTCAATTACAAGATATAGATGTAAATATGAGGTATGAAAAGAGCAAATAATGTCAGAGTCAGAAAATTTGAGTCCTCTTTAGTTACATGAAGAGAAAAATGCCATCCTGTCTTCACTCTGATCTCTCTCCCCCACCCCTCGTTGATTTTGCTTTGAGTGTTAGCCTATCTGAGAGGGAATTTTAGAATGAGCATAATCAGTTGGACCTGCACAAGTTTTAATTGCTCAAATTATCTTAGAAGCTTTCCCGCTTATTCTAAATTTATCATTTATTGAGAGTTTATTTTTGCTAAAATCTTAAGCATTTTTTTCTTTTTTTTTTCCCTCACTGTTTATTTCATATTAGGAGAATATTGTGGTTCAAAGGTTTTTATCTTGCTCTATTTTTATTACAGGAAGAGCATCGAGTTTTGCAGCTGCATTTTACATGGCCTCAGGTGTCATGTGTATCTGGATTTCCTGCAAGAGGAAGCCGAGCTATTTTTGTGAGCTACAATGATTGTTTAGGACAGGCAAGTTCCTCAATCTTGGGAGATTGTAACTACATCAGTTTTTTCACCGAATAACTTTATAATAAAGCCTAAAAGTTTAGAACAAAAATGGGGACTAAGATATTTTCTCCAGTCACCTCGAGTAACTATCCAAGCTTAGAGACAAATAGCTGGGGAAACTTACGAGGGAGTAATGTAACATTCTTTTTTTTTTCTCGTTTGGAAAAAATATAAAAGAAGGTAATGTGAATTAACTGAAACATTATACTGAACAAGGAATGCAGTTTGCATTTATTGCAGAAGTCTATGGTGGAAGCTCATGCTTATAGTGCTTCACTATAGCCCTTTAAATTTGACAAAGATAATGAGTAATTCCCAAAAGTATACTACGTCCCAGATTTTGGCTGAAAAACTGATCATATCATGAGTTGTACTCATGATGTAACTTATGTTGGTTTTACTCCAAACTGTTAATATGGTAGCATATTGGTCATTACTCGAAATTGCTGTAGGTTTTCCTTGGGTCTGTAGTACTTTCTGATAAGCGTCCTGACAATCAATATAAAACCTGGGAGTTACCTCCTTTTTTTTTTTTGTCCTGCAGGTCCAGAAATTCACCTTACGGTTTTTAACAATTTATGAAGCAGAAGCGTTCATTGATGTTCTGAAGGTACACCAATAACTACCAATGATTACATGGCCTGATTATATAACTTACTACACTCTTGGGGGTATCTGCAGAATTTTTTGTATCAAAAGCTGAGTTGACTCGCGTCAAAATCTGAATTGACTCGTATCAAGAGTGTATCTGTAGAACTTTTTGCATCAAAACCTGAATTGACTCGTGTCACTTTTGCTTTTCTAATAACTGAGATTATGGTTAATGTTGAATCCAGGAGACCTTGTATAATGCTCCAGATAAGCTTCAAGGTTTGAAATACAATTCTGAGCTATCATCGCAATCTGAGTTTATCCCTCCGATTGGACTTCCATATAGGTAGGCATGGCTTTCTGTTCCTAATTAGACACATATAGAACTAAAGGAAAGTATTGAACTAAAATTTCTGACAGCCAGTAACTAGCTTTGGGTACTTTCAGGGCTGAGGAAGATTGGAGGCATACAACTTTTGCTGACACAAGTATCACTTCGAGGGTAACTGAGGAAGATTGTAGGCTTACAACTTCTGTTACTAGTAGTTTCAGACTGAGGATGGAATATAACTACTGCTGAAGCTATGAACCATCAGGGGCTAGCAAGCTTGAACTGCATAGTCGATAAACATTCAAATGACCAAGAAGCCATACATAATCCTGAAGTTGAAGATTTTCCTGTTGATTTTCCTCCCAGTTTCACATCATTCCTAAGGAACTGTTGCCCTGCAGCTGAAAAAAGTAATTGTCCACTATAAACCATATTACGTAATCTATTGCTTCTCATCGACTTACGAACCAATTACCAATTGACATTTCAGATGCAGTGCTAGCAGCATTACCTGAGGAAAATGACCTTAAGGCCCAAATTGCGGTACATTCTTGTTCTTTTTCTCATATGACCAATTGATTCAACGTCAAGGGTTGTGATATAGTGTTAATTATTAAGAGATTCAAACACTGGCTTAACGTTTATCCTTTAAATATGCAATTGCTGCAGAGATATCTGGAAGATTCTTCCTTTCAAGGTACACTTATTTGTCAGATATTGCTCATCCTCTTTCCTGAGATGTGATGGTTTATGTTTATGCATCGGTAGGTGCATATTTCAATTTCAGTTACATGCTGGAGCAATCCTGGCTTGTTGTTTTTGATCTGTCTTCTGTGTCATTCTAACATTTATATGTTGAATGAGTGTGGCCTCATCTAGATGATCATAGCTGAATACTAATACTGCCAATTGCCAAAAATCTTTGAAGCAGCAAATTGAATATCTTGAGAAGCAACCAGCTTCTCTTTTTTTGTCTAGACATATTGCATCTAGATTACTAATATCTTAGCTGATTCTATGTTGTCAGCAGATATTTTAGTTAAGGTGGAGAAAGTCATCAATGAGATCGGAGATGGTGTAATGCTGTAAGCGCCCAGCAAATTGGCAGGCTTGAACTGCAACATTTGCCATTAAAATATGTCATTCTTTCCTATAGCAGTAATGCCTAGCAAACCTCGTTCAAGACATCATCCTGCAAGTTTGTTCGTTTTATTGTCTCTTTGTAGTAGCAAATGATTCCATAAAAAGAGAAGAAAGAAATGATTTGTCAATCGAGTTGGCTGAACAGGAAAATCTTGCATGTCATGACATATTATTCTCAAAAAGATGGAGGCGAAGAAGTCATGGACTGCGTCATTATGCGTTTTGATATGATGCAATTTTAGATTAATTTCTGGAACGAACCTTGTTAAGGTGTTCAGGCCACATCACATGCTTGAGAAACGTCGGCGTATGTTGAGAATCCTGAGACGGTGGGTTGGGAAGGTTGCACAGGACCGTTCCGGTTCAGGATCATTCCTCGCTTCACTAACCAGGTGACGTGCTTTAAATTAGTCAAATTCTGCCGTTTAAGCCAGAAAAAAAAATGAAAACAAAAATAAAGTTAAAAAAAAAAATTGGCGCAAAATAATGAAGTGAAGTCTTGGGGCAACATAATGAAGAGAAGCGATTGTGCAACATGTACGTAACGCCAATTATTTGGGGAAATTTTTTTCTATTGTTTTAAACATGTTTTTTCAATTATTTAATTTTTAATCTCGTCACAATACATTAGAAAACTTATGTAGCAAAATGAATCTTTTTCTGAAAAATGCAATCCAAATTGACTTTGTCATCATTTACGTGCCTTTTCGTTCTTCTTTTTTTTTTTTCCACCCCCACCACCCCCCCCCCCCAACTTTCCTCCTTCCCTGTTTTTATGAATAAATGTTCCCGTCTCTTCTATTGGAAGGCGACGAGTTGCATGCCAGAGCTTTTTAATTTTCTTTTTCTTTGCTTAGTCCTTCCAAAAAATTTGTGGGGGAGTAGGAACCGTGGGGTGTTTGTGTGAGCCGAGTTATATAACTTTTTGAATGACCTTGTCAAATGCTTCTAGGACATCCGCTCCCACACTAATTCATAAACTTGAAAAAAAAAAAAAGATGGAAAAAGACGGAGTGATTGACAAATATCATACTCTCTGTCTTTTGCCTAACGTCTTTCTACGATTCACTATTGTAGCTGAGAATCAGATAAATCAAAATCAAGAAACTCGATACTTGCACGCAAAATCATAGAATAATATCGTGCGATGCTTGTTTATACAGGAGAAGGTTTTTTAAAGCGCAGTTCCCATATGACCAGGTACAAGTATTTGTTACGTACAGAAAGTCAACTTTGAAGTCAATGGCGCCAACTGACTTGCAAAAATCTGCTAATCACATCTTAATCGAATATTAAAAGAGGATATCTGTTTCCTCTCATCAATCATCATCGCAAAGATCCAATACAATCACAACGTTTAGCTTATTTCTATAGATTCTGCCACAGTTATTTGGAATGGGGCTAGGATCTTGAATAGTTGCTCTTTTTCTACCAAAAAAACAAAAGAAATAGTTGCTCTTTGTCCTTTTAGTATATGGTTTTCTTGGCCGGCACAGCTATAACAAGTATACAAAATACCTTCTTTGTTTTTCATTAAGCATCCAATTAAGGACGATTATTTTTATTCACGAGTAATAAGGCTGTGCTTAGTGGGTGCTCTCAAAGTGATTAGTCGAATCTACTTCTTTTGAAGAAGGCATGCCTCAAAAAGCTTCGAAGACAGCTATAACAAGCATCTGGTTCCGAGTTAGGCAGCAAAATAATTGTATCGCCGGATACATTTGAATTTCCAATTACGCAAGAGAGATAGATAGATCCTGGGATGATCTATTTCTTGCTGTTCTTTCTTTGTGATTGTAATACTTGCTTGGACTTTCACATGAACATACATAAGCTCATACCTACCCAAAAAGGAACATACATAAGCTAATAAGTAGTTCATTGTAAAGATCGGCAAAGGTTTCATTGCTAGCAAAAGCTTGAAGCAATTGTTTATTGGTAGAGACTTCGTTAGCTACAATAAGATATTTACAGGCTGCAATATCCCAATCGTTTTTTTTTTTTTTATTGGAACTTGTAGGTGATGTGTTGATTTTCATTTCAAAGATGAACCAAAACGTATTCAATCCGTGTAATAGCTTCAAGCAGATAATGACAAATGGAAGTAGTTAACCTCGAAATTTCTACATAGCGATTCTGTCATAATAATTCCTTCCTTTCACAAGACAAACCTCAGCCAAGGCTGCTTATGGCTTCTGGCACCAGGAAATGTGGTTACCTTGGTTTTCTCCTCCCTCTCTGCGTGCTGTTTATGGGAACTTCTGCATACCCAACTCAGATTAGTCGTATATATCCTTTTGCCTGCTCTAACAGCATCAAGACGTGCAATTCTTACCTTTACCAGCACAATGGCTTTAAAAAAGAGCAGATCGCTTCTTATTACTCGGTGAATACGTCACAAATCAGGCCGATCACTGACAACAACAGAAATGACTACCTTGTAACTGTACCTTGTTCTTGCAAAAATGTTAATGGCACTGATGGGTACTTCTATGATACTGACTATACTTTGCAAAGAAACGACACCTTTGCAAATGTCTCTAATCAGATTTATAGTGGGCAGGCTTGGAAAGTTGGCGGAGAAGAAAACTACACTGCAGGACTGAATGCCACCATGCATCTCTTGTGTGGATGTGTAGAAAGTGACTCTCAGATTGTGGTAACTTATACAGTCCAACCTCTTGATACCTTATCAAGTATTGCAGATTTACTTGCTTCAGATGTCGATGGCATACAGAGCTTGAATACATATCTGGCAGCAAATCCATCATATCTTGATATCGGTTGGTTGTTGTACGTGCCCATGGAGAAAAGTGGAGTTTCTCCCATAAAGAAAGGTGAGTAAATCTTTGTTAAGACCAGCTATTCTGATTGCGGTAACAATTTGATTGCTCTGCAATTAAACCCACGTTATGGTAACTAAAGGAGAAACCTGTCTTAGATCATGTGGCAGACTAATCATTTTTATTAAGGCCTCGAAAATAAGTCAAATTAGACCCCAAAAAAAAAAAACGCATATCAGAATCTCGTCTGAACATCATAAATCATGTGTAATAGTAGATCGCAGTGCTGCAAAGGCTCTTTAGCTTTTCTAAACAAACATGCTAACTGCAAATTTCACTTGCTGAATGAGTTCGCGAGTACTAATCCTGTCTCACATATATTTCTTGGGGTAATTTGCCGTTAGTCAGACAATCTTTTAGGATTGGAATACCTTCATGCATCAGGCACGTAATCTGGATAATTGCACATTTTTTGGTAGAATAGCATTGTCCTAACTTCAGCATATCAAAAGAAAATTTCTCCTTTCTTACAAGCCGGCCAGCATTGAATACTGAGGAAAAACACAACCTTTAGAAAACAAACAATTACATGGATAAGAGAATATAACTAGAGGTTATTCTCAATTTTCAAATCACACTTGTCATGTTATTGTAGTTATGATGACGACTCCTTGATATGTTCTTTCCTGGGAATGATATGCAGATTCCCAAAAGAAGCGCGAGTGGAAAATAGCGGTTAGCATACTGGCCGTTGTGACAATGCTCTCAGTATGCACGTTGCTTGTAATCCTTCTGAGGAGGAAGAGACCCCAGAGAAACAGTGGGGAGGATCCTAAAATGTTCTCTAAATCTATAACTAGCAATAAATCTTATTCGTTACATAAGCATTTCCAGAGCAAAGGAAACTCGGAAGGTGATGAGAGAAACTAAACTTGACAGCACTAAGACTTCTATATCTGTTTGTTGTTTCAAATTGTACTATGAGGGGACTAACTCAATTAAAGGTTCGTAAATATACAGATATCACAGCTATTGAATCCGAGAAGCCAGTTGTATACACTCTAGAGGAGATTGCAGAGGCTACTGGAAACTTTGATGAATCCAGAAAAATTGGGGAGGGTGGATACGGGAGTGTATATCTTGGGATAATGGGAAAGCAGGTAAGTTTGCTGTAGCCTCAGCATTCTGTTTACCTCCTTTATGCAATTAGTTCGACTACTTTCGGATGTTTGAAAAGTAAGACCAGTTTACTCCACTGACAATTCAGGAAGTTGCAGTAAAGAAGATGAGATCAAGTAAGTCCAAAGAATTCCTGGCAGAGCTCAAAGTTCTATGCAAGATACACCATATAAATGCGGTAAGAATCATCTCCAAGTTAGTTTTATTATTGGTATATGAAGGAGGTTCCAGTATTTACGGTTCCAAGTCCTAAATAAAGGTGGAGCTGTTGGGGTATGCCAGCGGAGATGACCACCTCTACTTAGTTTATGAATACATCCCAAACGGTTCTCTCAGTGAACATCTTCATGATCCATTATTGAAAGGTAATCCGGCAAAAGGAGCTTATTATTCGTTATTGCATTCCGAATCTTATTAAGCTCTAAAATCTTCTGGATTTCAAATGATGATACCTGTTGACATATATTAGGAATGCAGATCATAAAATCGGAGTCATTGACTATAAATAGATGCTCCGTCTGATGCCAGATTTTTCTGCAAAGTGAAAGAAATGCTTAATACATGTACAGAGAGTACCATTATCAGAGATTTATATAGGATAAAAGCAAAGTTCCCATCAGCTCCAAGGAATTAAAAATAATTATTTAAAGACATCTTAATAAGACAATCATCTGAAACTGGAATTCTCCTAAAATTAGACTGTGCATAAAACTATAATAACAGGTGGGCATTATTACTAAAGTAAATTTTCATCCTGCAGGGATAGTAAATTTTTAACATATATATCAACAAGGCTCATAGCTATCACTTTCTACCCAATTCCAGCAGGATTATCGGGAAGGACAATCTAGAAATCTTGAAAATCAAGAAGCATACATTTTGCATTCTGATGGTCTTCAAATCAAGATCTTCCTTATCTAAAGCAATGTTTTTCAGGTCATCAGCCTCTCTCTTGGACTGCAAGAACACAGATTGCACTTGATGCTGCAAGGGGTATTGAATATATCCATGATCATACCAAAGCCAGATATGTGCACCGCGATATAAAGACCAGCAACATTCTACTTGATGAAACGCTCAGAGCAAAGGTATATAATAACAATTCACACCCGTGCAGAAAACCTGTGTAGCGTGGATTTTGTTTCTCACATCTGCACCCGTATAATTAGTGCCATCCAAATATAGTGCAGGAATATCTTAAGGTTCTAAGCTGATGTTCTATCCTAAGATTTGCTCTTGTAGGTTGCTGATTTTGGATTGGTGAAGCTTGTTGGCAGAACTAATGAAGATGAGTTGATGGCAACCCGCCTGGTTGGAACTCCAGGATACCTTCCCCCAGAGTAAGCACTGATGATAAACATGAGTCAAATTGTCTCTATAGTGTAAATACTCTCTCAAGTCTCACTAAATGCTTCTGTCTACAATGGTTCGCACTAAATGCTTCTGTCTCGTGTCTACCCAAATCACACCACACCAACATGTACAAGATAGATGTTTTTGGGTGATTTGACTCTTACACTCCGTGTTTCACAGGTCGGTGAAAGAGCTACAGGTGACGACGAAAACAGATGTTTTTGCATTTGGAGTTGTTCTGGCAGAGCTAATAACTGGTAAACGTGCACTTTTCCGTGATAATATGGAGCCTCAGAAGATGAAGTCTCTCATAACCATTGTAAGTCAACTATTCCGCAGAAAAATGCAAAATATGGTATGATTTTGAGGTCCAAGATGGAAAACTAAAACCAGAAACGTTGACAACTTAGGCAGAGAGGCATTGAGAGGAGAAATGTGCCATAATGCACATGAGGATGCATTGCTTTCCCTCTTCCTCCTCTATGGAATACGTGGCCATAATCGACATGCATCTACTTTATCATATTAGTACCGCACGGATTCTCTAATTAAGATTTTGTGTTGCGTTGCTGCTTTCTCAGCTTAACAGCGCTTTTGAAGATGAAGATCCAGAGAGTGCCCTGGAATCCATAGTTGATGGTAATCTAAGAGGCAGCTACCCTATGGAAGATGTATACAAGGTAGGTCTAATAAAATTGTAAACTTCTTGTAGCAATCTGCAAGTTGCGGTGTTCCTAATGGAATGCAGCTACAGACTTCACACTTACACTTGAAGGCAAAAAAAAAAAAAAACGTACAAATAACCAACACCTAAATCTTCCTATCGATCCAGGTTGAAAGCTTATCAATGTTGAAGTATTAATACATTAATTGCAGATGGCAGAAATTTCGCAATGGTGTCTAAGTGGAGATGCTATTAACAGGCCGGAGATGCGAGAGGTGGTAGTGGCACTCTCACAGATTAGAGTTTCATCAGTCGAATGGGAAGCATCACTTGGGGGAAACAGTCAGGTTTTCAGTGGAGTGTTCAACGGGCGATGAAGAGCTCAATTTGAAAACAAATAAAAAAAGAAGGAACGAGGTAAAACAAAAAGGCACTTTCTATCGGTCCGAACAGATAAACTTTTCAGATCAGGTTGTGATCATACACAATTCTGCTCTGCATATATATATATATATAGGTTTTTATTTTCCCCGAGTGTGAAATGTTTCATTTCCATTGGATTAACGTATTGTTTTGAGGTAACAACTCTTTGTCTAGGAAATGTAGTACCTGTGCACATACAAAGAGATATTTGAGGTCTTTTTTTTCCTCGTTGAAGTCAGTCCTGTCCATAAATGTCCTGTAGCCTGACCAATATTAATGCGCTTCACAATCTCCGAATCATCTCATCTCCTCTCCAAGTATTATTAACTCTATATCATGGATTAAAAGTGTCTCCAGTCCATTCTGATGAACAAGGCTTGCTAGTGCTAAGGTTTATAAACAAGGGTTTATTTACAGAGCAAGGAAAGCCAAAATGCTACAAATATTATGGAACAAATGCTGTGAAGGTACATTGCCTGGGACTGCTGTCATTAGCGCTTCCTTTGTTTGTTCTCCAAGTAACTGAAAGATGAAAAGAAAGAAACAGAACCTAAATTCGATCTTTTTCAGATCTTGCAATTTCCTGAATCTTGTAAAGAACTCTTTCCTGACTGAAAACTTTATTATGTATAGCCAAAAATAAATAAATTCAAAAGGATAAGGTTGAATATTGTAGAGGGAGTAATACTCTTGAGTGGAAATTTTTTTTTTTTTTTTTTTTGTGTGGAATGGATGCTTCCTTTTCTATACTATGGGAGGGGACTAAACACCACGCGAATCAGATGGGTGCGCTTGCTTGGATTTTTTAAGCAATACCACATTTAATTGTGACAAAACTAAGCCTTAATGTATTGGTAGTAGCCACCAACCCAAAGGCTGGTGGTCACTCTTGAGTGAATAACTATTGGAAGTAAAGGGATAACTTTGGACACCTCCAGCTTATCAGAAGAAATCTTATAAATTCTATCAGGCTGAGCCAAGAAAAGCACAATGGATCTTCTGTCCCACACTCTGTCCCACTTTTTATTATATTGCTATTTCTCCTACATAAATATCATGTTTTAGTTCTTTTTTGTTTCCTTAAGATCCAATAACTTATTAATTGAGTAAAAAATAAAATACAGCAGTTTCAAAAAATAATATAATAATAAAAAATTAAAAATACAGCAGAAAATTCATAAAATCTCATGATAATCTAAACTTTTCGTCACAAAAAGAATCCTAAACTTTTCGTCACAAAAGAAAAGACAAAGTACTAAGAAGCAATGAAAATGGTGGAAATCAGGCGTGTAGCTCCCACAACTAGTCGCTGTTAGAAATTAGAGCGGATGTGCTACTGTGGGATGACAGTATAATCACTCTGAGCTAAACGTGGCATTAAGAGCCTGACGTTGTCGTTTCGTTTAGCTTTTGGCCGTTGCAACTTGGGCAAGGGGCCGCAACCGTGCAAATTACTAGCAGATAGAAAAATATTTACTCCGAAAAATCACCCCTCCGACTATCTCTAGAATTACAAAGTCGCCCCCACCACTAACATTTTCTTCCAGAATCTCATCAAACCTCTTTCTCTCTCCTCTCTCCTCTGCCATCCCCGCCGCCGATCTGAAATTCCAATCGAATTTATATGGCCTATATTACATTTTCGCAGAGTAGAAATAAATAAAAACATACGTAATATATATACGCCAAAGAAGAGAAGAATTTTAAACGAAATTAAATAAAATGGCGGGGGCAAGCGTCGGCGCTGTTCCCTACTAGACATTAAAGGCCGGGTTTCTTTGTGTGGCGGGACTACCGGTGGCGACGTCTCCGCCGCCCAAAGCTGAATCGCTGCTTCACAAGCTCATCTGAAAAAAGAGGTACTATAACTGTTTTTTTTTTTTCCTTTTCTCTAATTTTCCCTTCTTCTTTCTTTTCACTTTCGGTGAACATATTTTTGCTAATCAAATTGGCATAAAGAATTTGATTCGATTGATCATTCATTTTAGTTAGTTGACTATTAATCTTGAAACTAAAGCCGGCAGGATCAAGTTAGACTACTTTATTGACCTTCATTTTGTGATGAATCAATGCGGGCCCTCTTACTCTTCGTTGTTATTGTTTTCATGAATAATTCACGAAGGAGAGGATTTTTGTTTTGTGGGTTTATTGGGTCAAAAGGGTTGATTTTTTTTTTTTTTTTTTTTGTTGCCTAAGCAGATGAGGATTTTAGAATTAGGATTGATAGAATGAGAGGGTTGGAAGAAAATCCACGCTGTTCGGGGTTGTTTAAATTCAGCTAGAGAATAAGTACTTAGTTTGGATTCTATGTTGCTGGAGTTAAAGTTTGCTTATTTTGTATGCTATACGGTAAATTAACATGACTAATTGAGCCTGAACACTAAAATGTTGGTTTTGGCTTTGCTTGATCATTAGCTGAGTTTGGAGCTCAGACAAGCTCTTTATGAGCCAAAGCTCAAGTGGCTTGACTCATTTAAATGTCAGTTTCAGGTTTTTATCTTGATTTGAATATGAATCAAGCATGGTTCAAAAGGTTAACAAGCACTAAATCTTGTTTGATCAGTTGACAAATCAATCTTATTTGAGTTTGTCCTTGATTTATCTATACGTGCAGTTTGAGTATTATGCTTATTGTGCCAAGTTCAAGTCAAATCCAATAGTTAGTAAAACTTCAAGCTTGTTTGGGCTGAGGTTGATTGATCTGCTTTTGTCACATATTTTTGTTTCATTTTGTTTATGAGTAGACTATGCTGGCCCTATATTAGGTACTGACGATAAGTTTGGTGCTTTAATCTGCTATAGGGTGACCCACAGTCTCAAGATCCTGTTGTTTATGATGATGGTGTGACCTATATGTATATACAGCACAACAATGTGTATCTGATGACCGCTTCACGGCAGAATTGTAATGCTGCCAGCCTTCTTCTGTTTCTACATCGTGTAGTTGATGTAAGAGCCAGTGGTAATTAAAGATCTATGCTTTCATCATATGAGTTTGAGATAGCATTAGTGGTTTTATAGGTTTATGCTAATAAAGTACTTTGAACACAGGTATTTAAGCATTATTTTGAGGAGTTAGAAGAGGAATCACTTAGAGATAATTTTGTTGTGGTGGTAAGAGGTTCTTTTCACTTGACTTTTGGATTTGGCGGCTTTAATGTGAATATCACCATAGCATATTTTTTGTTTGTTATGCATTGATATTTTTTGCCATTTACAGTATGAGTTACTTGATGAAATAATGGACTTTGGTTATCCTCAATATACTGAAGCAAAGATTCTCAGTGAGTTTATAAAGACCGATGCCTACAGAATGGAAGTTACTCAGAGACCTCCCATGGCAGTAACAAACGCAGTTTCTTGGCGCAGCGAAGGGATAAGATATAAGAAGAATGAGGTCAGTATTTTCATTTGGTTGATTCATTTCTTCTCACATTTTCTTCTTTGGAGATCCTAGTGATGTATTTTGTTGGTTCAGGTATTTTTAGATGTTGTGGAAAGTGTTAATATACTAGTTAACAGCAACGGACAAATAGTTAGGTCAGATGTTGTTGGGGCATTAAAGATGCGCACTTATTTGAGGTATGTTCTCTACTGCAATTATGCAGTGTTAACATTTCAGAATAAAATTAATGAGATTTTGTTGTGATTGCAAATTGATTTTAAAATATGTTGGTTTCAAAAGGTGTTTTTGTGGGGATTTCAGTTTGCTTATTGAGGCAAATGCTTGAACCTGTTTTTCTTTGCCCCTGGTTCCAGGCAGGGGATTTAGCTTGAGCTTTTAAGAAAATCTCATTAGTACCTCTTCTCACTCCTTCTTGAAACTGTGACTTGTTTGTGATTCATATTTTGTGCTCTGAACTTCTCTCTTTAACCAAATTTACACAAACTTGTATTCTAGTACATTTACCAATTGTTTAGGTGCTTGTGAATAGGACTTTTCCTTAAGTTGCTTGGTACATTTTGGCTTGTGGTTAAATTAGGGTGCAGAATACTTAGTCTTGAGTAAAAGTTTTTCTTTTTCCTCTTTTTCAATATTAATTATGCCCATCTTCTACTGATAAATCTCAGCAATGGCCATTTGTCTTTTCCACACATTTATCAATGAGATTGTAATCCTTTCTTTCAATCTTGGTTGACGGGCAGTGAAGGTTCTTTTTTCCCTCTATCCGTGGTTTCGATATGCTTATGGGAATTGATCTGTTGCATAGACTTAGTTGACTGAGTAGGCTGGGCCTGTTTTAGGTCTACATGCATATGCTCTTCTCATAACTAGTAATGATGATGGCTTCAACTTCTCAGCCAAGTTCCTTTGCTCTTTTCCATACTTGTGGCCTTGTAATTCTTTCTTTAGTTTCCTCACATCAGCTTTCCTGTATTTTCTGTGTACAAGGCTACAAATTGAGTCGTTTTTAAGTGATTGATATACATCTATTTGGATAGAAAAATTGCCTCCCTGTGAAGTTCTTGGTCTTCAGATTGCTACTTTCAGCTGATCATAATATCATAGTTATGAAGTGTTAATGTTTCTGTCTGGTAGTGGTATGCCAGAGTGCAAGCTTGGACTGAATGATAGAGTATTGCTGGAGGCGCAAGGAAGAGCTACCAAGGGAAAAGCTATTGATCTAGACGACATAAAGTTCCATCAGTATGCAATCCATTTTTCTGATTTTCTGACCTATGTGTAATAAGTTTCGTGAGTAGAATAGTTTTGGTTTATGTATTTATGGATCTACCAAACTATGTCTTTTAATCTGTTTATGCAACCTTTTTATTTAGGTGTGTGCGTTTGGCCCGATTTGAAAATGACCGGACCATATCCTTTATACCGCCTGATGGGTCGTTTGATCTCATGACATACAGACTCAGCACTCAGGTTTGGTTTCCTGTTGATATTAAGTGTATATGTATTTAGTTATGCTTCTACTGTTCTGTGCATTTTGCATGGGAAGTGATAATGCCACAGTCTAATTCTTACTTCCACTGCCATTTTTACAGAATTACCAAAATACTCTCGCTAGTCAAATGTTATTATGTCACCAAGTCTAATGGACCCTACTGAATTCGTTGTCACCTCCACCGATCTCCTCTTAGTTCCAAATTCCCAAGAAGCCAAGTAAGAAGGGAAACAGAAACTAAAAAGAAACAGAAACAAGAGATTACGAAAGGATTTAAATATAACATTTTAATACAGCATAAATTAGCTTCACTCACCCCCACCCCCACCCCAAAAAAAAAAAAAGAAAAATTCATGTTAATTACCGTAAAAATTAATTCCCCAAATGAAATAAAAAAAATCAAGAACTAAAAAAAGAGTTACAAAATGGTTTAAATTCTACTGTTAATACTGTCGAAATTAGCTTCCCCCAAAGGAAACACGTGCACAAAAATTAGATTTGTTCGCATGTTTTTGCAGCAGGGACAATTAATCCCCAAATCCGTTTGTGATTTACTCAGTGAAATAAAACCTCCTCACTGATAAGAACACTCCATTCAGAAGTTTTATTAGGTGTGTGTGAGAGTGTGTTTATCCATGTATACTATTGTATTGGTTTAAAAATTGAAGTCGATTTGAAGAGAAAATTTGAAGTCTACGACAAAAGGTAAACAAAATTAGAAGAGGGGAGACTTACTGTCAAAAATCTTCACGTTCGTCAAAACAAATAAGCTTCTTGTTTGTTGTTATATATGTTGAATAAATATCAGTAAATATTCCAGAGCCAAAGAGAACGGAAAAACTTGTGCATAAGATTTTAAACAGTAACAAGTCAGAGATGGCAATGGTAAGGAGTGTGGTGGAGCCATGAAAATTTAATGATATAATCACTTTGATTAGAGAAGGGTATTGTTGGCATTCTACGAAAAATGGCTGTGGAAATAAAATATGGGCCGGGGCATTATCGCTTGCCATTTTGCATACGAGTCAGAGCCTAGAGCAATAATTCTTGCTTTCAGGTCAAGCCTCTCATATGGGTAGAAGCTCAAGTTGAGCGACATTCTAGAAGCCGTATGGAAATGACAGTAAAAGCTCGAAGCCAATTTAAGGAGCGTAGGTATATTATGATTTTCCTTTTTTCTCGTGTACATCTGATTTAATTTTTTGTCTAGGAGAGAATTATCCATTAAAAAAAAAGTACAGTGTTTGGCATGGAGTCTCTCTCTTTCTCTCTTCTGAAGAAAGGATATGTTCATTATTGTCTGTAAAATACCAGTGAGTTCACTCATGAGATTATGTGAATTTCCAGCACTGCTACCAATGTTGAGATTGAGTTGCCTGTGCCATCTGATGCTACTAATCCAAATATTCGGACATCAATGGGATCGTCAACTTATGCACCTGAAAATGATGCATTGGTCTGGAAAATAAAATCTTTTCCAGGTGGTAAGGTAAGAGTTAATCCAAATTAATTTGGATATCATGTCTCTATAATTAAGCATTGGGCTTGCGTGACATGCTACTACTGAGTGCAGATAATGTGCCAGCTAGAAGCTTTTTCAACCGTCACGATCTCATACCGTCTAATTCCTCTTTGCCTATTTTGTTTTTCTTCACGTCTCAGGAATACATGTTGAGAGCTGAGTTTACTTTCCCTAGCATAACAGCTGAAGAGCCATTGCCTGAGAGAAAAGCTCCAATTCGTGTCAAATTTGAGATTCCCTATTTTACCGTCTCAGGAATACAGGTGAGCCTCGTTTGAGACTCCCCAAGTGTGCTTGCAAGTGTATTCACATGCGAGTGAAGTAAATTCAGTTGATTTCTTATGTAAATTTTGCTGAAATTTGCATGGACGTACAAAATACTCCTATGCATTAATTAGTTTTGTTGGAGACTGGCTTACAGCAGATAAGAGATACATTTAAAATTATACATCCCATGCAACTTGGATGGGGCTTTCCAAGTCTCGGTGTTTTGATCTTACCCTATAGCTGTTTGGCATGCAGTTTGATCATACTCTGTAGCTGTCTTGCATGCGGACTTTGTTGTTTTGACAAGCATTAACTTTCTTGGGTTTAATTGATCGAGCCATCATAATATAAAACCATTGTTTCTGTAGGTTCGTTATTTGAAGATTATTGAAAAAAGTGGCTACCAGGCTCTTCCATGGGTAAGATACATTACAATGGCTGGTGAATATGAACTAAGACTGATATGAAGCTGCTTCACATGATGGCACAATGACTGAGGCGCCTAACCGGAGATTTTTGTCCCTGTTCGATGATTGAAGTGTATCTTCCGGGACCATAGCGCATCTGTCTTGGGCTTTTCTTCGATTATACTTGCTTCTTTTTTAGTCCCGGCCTCCATTGATTGATCTAACTGCTGTCATTTAGTTCTTATAAATATGGAGGTCTATTGTTGTGGTTTAATTATTCCTTAAATTCAGAGTATAATACAGGTATCATGTTGATCTTTCTAAGCTTTTTTCCTATTGATGGTGTTTTCTCAACAAAAAAAAAACCATGATATTGTTCCAAATTAGTGATTGTTGGCAAATCTTGTTCCCTGGATTGTGGTTTAGGAGGAGGATGTCCGCAATCCACACAGACAATATGGGCGAATAGATAGACCTGCACGATCAATGCTGGATTCTCTAGCTGATGGGGTAGGGTATAAACAAATGTACATGTTCTTGCTGCCTAGCGGTGTAAATGTCTACGGTGCTTGACAAAAATATTTACTGAAAGCTGATAAGTTAGGGTTCACTTTCCTAACAACTAAAAAATGCATCTGGGTTAAGGATGTTCTTCAAACATGTAAAAGTTGGTTGAATATGAATATCTTGTTAGAACTCCCTAAATGCTTTAAAACAAGTCATGTATCTTATGCTGTAGCTTCCCATTGAATTATCCGGGGAAACAAAAAACTAATACTCGTACCTTATGAAGTGATGCACGTATAATCCTTGCCTTTCTGTTCACCAGTTATTGAATGTTCGAACAAAAGTGACCTGCAAAGCTGTTTTCTATTTCAGGAAAAGTTAGCCCCCATTCTTTCAGGTCTCAACTCTAGCGGCATGAGAGCAGTGCTGAAAAGATATTTGGACTGGCCTTCTGTTCTGTACTACTTTTTTTTTTCTTCTTATTTTTGGCACTAACAGTCTCTCTTCTACCATTAGTGGTGATTCTTTCTACTAAACCAAGACGAATTTTGCGGTAAATCAGTTCGAATTGAAATTTTTTTTTGACAAACGAATTGAAAATTTGTTTATCAGAACATTTTGGTACATTAATATGAAAATCTTTGTTCTATGCCGAATTAGTTTCTTAAGCTCATCATTTTTCCTTATTCTAACTTAGAAAAATTTTAGAACATATAGTTAAGAAACTTCTGCTAGAAATGCCAATGATTTCATTACATCGACGCCTCAAAATAGCTCTTCATGGTTATTTACCAGCAATAAGTAATCGCACTGTCACAGACATCTTGTCTACATCATATCAATTTCACCGAAGTCGGTTTATTGTTGAAGAATTCTAAGTACTTTCACAAGCTTGAGAGTCAATTTTACCATAAGCTTTGCCACTAATTTAGTACTCCAAGCTTTGTCAATTTTAGTACTCCAAGTTTCAGCCACCTACCTAAGTTTCAGCTACTGTAGGAGTTTTTTTCTTGATACGGCCTTGGAGGCGTAACCTATCTAGCTACCTTCCACTTTTGTTAAAAGAAAAAAAGAAGTTGGTTCAAACAAACTAGAATAGGGAGTATAACATTAGCTCTCAAATCTTTTTAAGACATTCATTAGTATGTCGTATACAATTTCACCCACAACCATGCATTAGCATATCACAGGACATGCATGGTGGCTAGGTAGCTACATACAATATACTACAGGAGATGTATGATCCATCCAATCTATTTCATATTTTCTAGATGGATCCTAATCTTTGTTTCTTATACGCAGTGTAGGTAATATCCTTTTTTTTTTCTTGTGTGCAATGTATATAATTTCTGTGTCTCCCAATTCCTGCATGTGACATTCAATTCCCACTAGTAATTCCATGGATAGAAGATAGCCTCTCCAGAAAGAGATTGAACTCCTGATCCCTACTTAGCATACTGATCCTCACATACTTTGGATCACTTCCAAAGCGCTTTCCACCTCTTGCCAGAATTTTGTGTCCTCTTAGAATTTTCTCTGTGTCCTCTATATGATCAGACTTGCAACTCATCCATGCAAAAGCTGCCCCAAAATTTGGGTAAGAGTGTTAAAAAAACATGAAGCTATTTGTAAACCAAATGCTTGGAAGAACAGAAAGATAAAGTGTTTTAAGTCCAAAATCAAAGCTTTAATTACCAGGACGAGCTTCAGTGAACTCTTTGGTAAAGAGGCAGTATTCGGAGGGGTACTCGGTTAGACTAAATAGTTCATTCACTTTCACAATCTCCCTCAACTTCTCCCATCTTGCAGCCATGAGATGCTGAGCGTATTCAAAGAAGTTTTCCAGGCCAGGAGATTTATCCAGTAAGCAGCTATCTGAAATGACTCCCAGAATCTTAGCAGCTCTAAGTTGGGATTCTTTAGAAACCCCAATTGTGCTAATCACCATTAAATCCACCATCTTTCTTGCCACGTCCTTGTCCCTAACAAGAGCCCATCTTCTCATGCAAATCATAGCAATAGAAAAATATTATAACTCAAGCACGAGAATATTATATTTTGTTGTCTTTACTAGGAATTAATTAGGATATTAGATAACAGAAGCCTTACCCAATTCTTGAACCAGCATGCCCGGTGCATTTGGAAACAGTAAACAGCATGATATCATAGTCAACTTGAGAGGTAATGGGAGTGTAGTGAGGCCAGTAATAAGCAAGATCGTGGATGATCTTTCCTTGAGGCCGGTTCACGACCGGTTCTCTCGTCATCCCACAAGGGTTATTTGGGGAGGTTACCATCTCTATGTACGGTTCATCTTTGTTAAAACTGTAAGCATCACCTCCCCATTTGTAGAGCCCTGACCGCAACAAATCTGCCACTTCTTGGTATGCCTGCAAATAAACAAGCAACATAATTAATTATAAATGCATAGGACTTGGGAGACATAATTAAATCAATTGAGACAGAAAGTGATTAGGCGGCTGCATTAGTACATTAAATAGTAGCATTACACATGATTGAAACTTAAACAAAATTAATCCTTCTAGCAACCTTCACATGCCCATGATTAGCGAATTTACATTGTCTAGATCACTTTGTATGCTTAGCACAAGGTTTATATCTTACACAAACAATAGTACAACTTATGTTCAACTGACTTTTGGCCGATTAAATAAACTTGTACTACAAATAAACTAACATTTTCTAAAAAGTCAAATCAATTACTAATTTATAATTTAAAAAGAGGGATTGATGACTGATTTGGAAGCCGACAAAGCTAACCGAGTAGTAAGGAGCGGCTGAAACCACACTTGTGGGCTGAGGTTGATCAGAAGGGGATACAGCATAGAGGGCAGCCTGAATAAGCTGACTTGATCCGTTGCCCACTATGATGAAATGATCATCCACCTTTGCATTGCCCACCACATGATGCAACCTCCTGATTTCCTCCTCCAGTTTTGGCTCCAAAAACCAGCACAAGTTCTTGGCATTGGCAAAATAACTCAAGGACTGATCTCCCGTAAATGTAATTGTGCTCCTTTCACCTGCCTTACTCCAGTAGGTCTCATATGCAGTAGGATCACCGCTGTGTAACGCACCAAGATAAAAAAAAAAAAAAAAAAAAAAAAAAACCATCCTTATCAATTTGGAGAACAAAAACTAAAAATAAAAGATATGCATGCAAGTAGTCTGTTGTTTGATTAAAAAAGTTTCAAAAAAGAAAATGGTCCAATACACAGGGTAATCATGAATTTAAAGTAAATCAGCGGGTTGGCATAATAATTATATGCGTTACGTATGGGAAAGTTTCATGCATGAAGATGAAGGCTAAAAAATTATGCAAAATTGTAACGTGCCTCAAAAACGAAAACAATAAGAAAGGATTTTTCATGGGTTTCAATAAATGGCCAGTTAAAGACTTTAGACAGCAAAAGGTGGATATTAAACCCGGCTTGGAATTGCAAAAAACATGAAGAAATCTTAAGCTATTAGGCTGCCAAAAGACATTTTTGGCTAAAGGAAAAAGGATAAAATAATTACTTACTGATCAAGATTTATAGGTGCTAGTGAGGAAGGATTTGGTTTTGTGCCGCTTCCTCCAATTTCAGAGGCAACAGCAGCTGAGTCCTGTTCAGTGGCGTTGGCTTGATCCTGGATTTTGCCGCACATTTTTCTCTTTTCTCTTCTCTCCTTCTGAAACTGAAACTAGCTACCTTTCAGGGTGGTTTTATGCTGAAGAGTTCGTGGATAAAGAACACTGGGAAGTTTTTTTTTTTTCCGACCCCAGGTCCAATGTTTCTTTGGAATATATAGAGCAGGAGACAAGAAAGACTCCTACATAAAATATACCTTTGGTGAGTTTAAATTTCATGCTCTAATAATACGATAATCTGAATGAAGACAAATTCAATGAATTTCTCCTTATCCTTCCATTTCTTTCCTTTGTTTCTTTAACACATTGGCGAAATCTATAAATTTACATGATTGATTTGGGTTAGGAAAGTGAATGACTCAGGTGAGCAGAGTTAGAGATAAAAGGAGATCTTTTTAAGTGGTACTTATCCCGCGTACCATCTCTTGAAATTCGAATGAGTGCACCTTCTCTGAAAATGGAAGAAATTATCAAATAAATCGGATACAGATGAACATTTGACCATGTAAATAAAGGAAAGAAAATCTTGTTACAGTGAATGGATGAGTGTTAAAAAATTTGGAAAACTTTAGGTATGTTTAGTGAGTGTTGTTTCAATTTTGTTAAGAAACTTATTGAAGGATGGCTTTCTATTCTCGTAATAATCTATAGAATTTTCAAATGCACGCTGGCTCAATGGGCACTCAATAAAATATCTACGTTACATCTAAATTATTTTGTAGAAACATATAATTTATATTTATTGTATCCTTGTATTATGGCACTTTTTTAAAAACTAATGCATGAGAAACCTCTTAATGGGTGCTCCCGTTAGCCAAACTGATAATCTATTTTAGAGCTAGTTTATGTTAAATTCTTGAGATTTCAACGGTTGGGTTGTATTGAGTTGTGGTAGATTAATCTGCAAATTAAAAAGCTAATTAATAACGATCAAGAAAAAACTATTGTTGGAGGGAAAAAAAAAAAAAAAGTTAACCCTTGGGTAAATTCTCTAAATTTTAGTTAGCTTTTTTTTTTTTTTGTCTATTGAAAATTTTAAGATCTAACCACAAAAACAAATTAGAACAAAAAATAAATGATTTTTCAAGATTAGAATTTGAAATCATGTGAAAAAACTGAAACGAGAAAATCCCATTGATTTTAACCATTTCTTTAGGAATTTTAAAAAAAAAAAATCTTTGTTAAGCAATAATTTAGGAAAATATTAAAAACACTCCTGTCAAGCTTTTTTTTTTATTATGTAACAGGATAAAAAGATCTTCACTCTGAATGCAGCACGCTGTTTGGCATAAATGTGGGAACTTAATTAACTTGCATCTTCCATCTCATATGCGAAGATACTGGAAAAGTTACCAGGCTTTTGAAGCTGAAAACAGCAAAAATGCTACTAAATTGTATAAACGAACTCACATTTCCGGCCCGTTTCTGGAAGAAAAACAGTGGAAAAAAGAGCGTATGTTTAAGTCCTTCGTTCCGCTCTGTACAGTCAACTTAATCTTTTACAAGTCTTGAGCCATATGGGTTGAGATCGAGTAGTTGCATTCCATGATGGAAGATTCTTTTGAACGTTGAGGGCTTCCAATATTCATGCCTCATCGTTTCTTTGACCCCAATTATAATATTTCTAGAAAAATTTACACTACAGGGTTTAATTTTGAAACTTTACAGCCTTAGACATTAATTTTCAGCTAAGGAGGCGAAAATCATACATAAAATCATGCACCTAACCTGCAAGGAACTATATAATTTCTGTCCAAATTGGAAAGTTGTTCAATTTGTTCTATACCTCCGCAAAATATATTATTGTGTTAGAGGATCAGACTTAGAAGAAAATGACCCACGGCAAGAAAAATATTTAGGAAGAGGGTAGTATTTAGGAAGCAAGAATCATGCTAAAAGAAAACATATATGGTTCATGTCTTGGGGAGGACACCTTCATCGATCTTCTGTTATGGCTAGATGTCGGCACTGTCGCTTTTTTTTTTCTAACGATGCTGCGTTGCAGACTTGCAGCAGCAGGCGGAGGAAGACCTCTGGATTTTGCATGTTATGGCGTGTCAATGCTGCCCCTTTGACTCTAGATTTGACTAATGATCAAAAACCATTGAAAGGTCAACCTACTTCTCTAGGAATCTTCTTGTTTTGCAACTGTTTCTTGGCCGGCCCTGTTTCTGTATCACACGTCACTTCAAATTGAATTTCAAGTCTCAATCTTTTCCTTTTTTTGTTCTGCAAGAGTTTATTATAGTAAGAGTTTATTATGGTTTAGAGGACCAGATTCGCATCAATGATTAGTAGTGTTTAATGCCATCTTTTGTTGTTGTTGTCTTGCTGCTTCGTTTTCCCAGAACACAAGCCGATTCGCGAGTATGACTACCATGTGATGTGCCACAGATGATAACCATGTGCGGCTCCTGATAATGCATGTGTGGATTTGTCATCAAACAAGAAAGACTCAATAAAAAAATTCATAACGCCTTCCTGAAGGCCTTCCTCTCTCAACGGGCGGATTGGATTCCGATTCACAGCTCTCTCTTCCTGCTTAACATTACAAGCATTTCCTGATCTTCACTTTCGTTTGTTCCAAAAGCTGGACATTTTGGACCTTTCGGCTCTCGAGTGCGTAAGAAGTTAACCGTGATTTTCACTTTCCAGTGTTGCAATGCATCAACATTCACGAGTCAAGAAAGGTTAAAAGGGTTGCACTGCATTTAAGCACGTCATGAACTGTTACTGTCATTTGCATGCATTTCTGATACAAAGTCATTTACAGAGAAACTAGGAAGTAAAGATGGACGGTAATCAGGACTACCACTTTCTGACAAGGCAGGAATTATATCTGTTCACATTTACAACCATTTTCCATAAAAATGACAAAAAAAGAGAAGGAAGGAATCTACTGCCAAAGAGTATTCTAGTTGATACTCTTAATTCTAAATCTATATGAGCCTAGGCATATCTATGACAGCCAAAGCAACGCGTATGAACTGCTACTGTACATGGTCCGGCAAGATGGGAGTTTTCCTAAATGCATGCTTTCTGCAGCGTTCGAAGATGCTGTCATATATCAAATCAAATTCAACTCCAGCCCTTTCCCGGTTGATGATAAAAAGAATGTGATCGCCTTCCACGATCTTATAATACCTGCACCACACATGGGAACATTTACATGACTATCACAGAACTCCACCAGTTGGATGCCTTCGTAATTATAGAATGCACAGTGCTATACGCAAAATGATCTGGTCATGTGGAGTATCATCAACCAACCAAGAGTTCATCCTAGATTCTAACTTCAGGTTATAGCTACCTAGGCTATTGCTTGACTGTGTTCACAATACAAGTTTACTAGTCTGGTACAGAACCCATCAGCTGGCATAGACTCAAACGCCTGACTAATTCAAATTCCCAGTCTAGCCCAATTCAAATTTTAGTCATTTGTGTATGTACAATTCATTTGTTTTTAAAGATTCAGATATATGCTCCAACACAATTGTTCATTAGGCAATATTACAAAGCAATCACTTCAGAGGGACTTATTCTTAAATCATCTCAGGGGATAACCTACCTGATTGGATTCAAACCTCGTAAGCTCCTCATAAATACAGGAACCTTTTTAGAGATATGATACAACACTACATAGATGAGATGCACTGCTCAGAGAGGTGAACTTATAAAACACTTCCAATTGGCCTAAAAGAATAAGTATATGCATGGCTTTGATTTCATAAGGAACTATTCAGGCATTGCAGGGTAAATGACGTCAAAAACAGACCCCATAGTGACCTGGACACCCATAGACCTAATGCTTCTTTTTGACAGAATCTTGAGGTATGCTGATATTTCACTTCATTTGGCATAAAAGTTTTGGTGATGAACGTCAGATCATGGATTGCAATATCATGCAAATTTTTTAAACATGCAAATATTTCCACATATGGACTCTTTATCATTAAAAGGTAAAAAAAGTAATAAAAAGTTCATACAGGGTAATCAAATAATCAAAGTTGTATACACGAGAAATATGTGTTGGCAAAAAAAATTAATTCATCCACTTTGTATGAATAATAACAAGGACTTGAATTCTTTAATATCGAGTCTTTCTAGAAATCAAGCACTGAAGCAAAATCTGGCACCAAGGACAGACAAGAATGATGATAGTTTAAATAAATGAGTTATCAGATTAATAAATCTTCAGTCATAACCAAAATTTTCAAGCCAATAAACACCAAGACACTCAATGCAGAGAGAGAGAGAGAGCAGCTAAAAGTAAATGTTCATATCTCCTAATAAGATTTATTATAAGTTATCCACCTATATAAGGGTGCATATTTTTTCCTAAACATTGAGCTTTATATGAAAGAGATTAATGACAAATTTGAAGCATCTAAAAAATCCCAAGAAGAGCGTGTGCTGTGAGTTGACTAAAACCAAGTATGTAGACTCGAGAACACACGTCCAAAAAATTCAGCAAGTAACAACTGATACTCAATAATAGTTCTATATGTCAGCTGGATATAAATTCACAAACTGCACTACGCATACAGAGAGAGAGAGAGGGGAGGGGGGGAGGGAGGGAGTCCTAATTATAGTTCCATACCCTAAATAAAGGGTATAATCTGTGATGATTAAAGAAGAAAGATAACTACCTTGAACGGATCCCAAAAAATCCTTAATCTGATCTCTATAAATGTTTATCGCGTGCACGTGTGTGTAAAAGATAAGAGTGAAATGCATAGTTGAGTATCATAATTTGAAGATATTAATGAACATTCAACATTATACTTCCCCACACAAACAGTAATAAATTTGCTAATGGAGCATGGAGACTGTTCACAAACCAAATGCCTGGCTGCAAGGGTTGGCAATCAGAATCCTTTATAACCTGGCAGCTTGGGTGTTCAACTGGAAAACGAGGGTGTGTCATGGATATAATGTTGAGTGCTCCATCATTGTCCCACCAATCTTCATCCCTGCAAGTGAATTAAATGCAACACATAACACAATATTAAAATTTCTTCCAACAAGGAAACCTTGGGCATATTCAGAAACAGAGCCTCGCCCCCCGGGGGGGGGGGGGGGGGTGTGGGGAGAGTAAAATTATAAACTAGCACACACCTGTAGCCTTTATAAGGGGGAGAGACATCTGGAGGAAGCCGCCATTGGCTCATCTGCAGGACTCTGATGAAAAATAAAGGATGTATGCCAAATATTCCAGAAGGAACTGTAATGCCCATGAATTTGCGTGTACGTTTGGTAGCATAGCTGAAGTAGTATGTATTGGGATATGTTCGTAAATGGCTGTTCAATCTTATAGCCCCTTGAAGTGTTAGATCTGGAAGTATCCAATCTTCTGATGCAAATGGACCAGCATTTCCTATGAGACAGTCAATAAGACCCCTAACGCCAATCTTCTTCCGAGACATGTTGAAGTGATCAAAACCAAAATTGTAGTAGGCTTTTAGCCAAGAAATATCAAGCCAATCATAAATAATTACACCTATGCGGCACAGCTGAAGCAAAGAGATAGGTTTTAAAGACCTGCCATCTTCTGGTCTGCAGTCAGATTGAAGTTGAATGACATGTCAGGATAACCATTATCAAATGCGGAATTTGGTTAACAAACAAGAAAGGTTGAGCTGGCTGTTCGTAAAAAGAGATTCAGGTGAAGCAAAAAAATATAAGAACTGATGATACACTATTGTGTAAGAGATTTTAATGCACAGAAACATTAGCTCAAATCCAACACCAGATAGTCCAATATCATGACTTACAGAATCAGCTGATCAGTTGTATTACGATGATTGAAGTACCACAGAAATAGTTTCTGAAATTTCATTCATATCATTGAGCTAACAAATAAAGGTGAAATTTGACAAAATCTTTAGTTTTCAGAAGACTCACTGCATTCCATCAATGTAAGTCCTTGTTGTCCCGTTGAATGCTCCAGATAACGCAGTTATGCTCAAAACCCAGTTTTCTGAAGTGTTTTCATGTCCCTTGAATGCCTGAAACACATAAAGAATATTTCCTCTTTACTAAAAAGGCTATTCATACATCCTCGATAATCAATTACTAACAGGAGTAAACAAACTTACCTTTGCTGCCAGCATTTGCTGCAAAACACGAACAACCTGAGCTCCAGCGGAATGCCCCACAAAGTGAATAGGGTGATCCTCATCCCATTCAGGATAGTGCCCTGATCATAAAATTCCAGCGATCAATAGGAAACGTCGAAAACCCTCCCCAATAATAAATCATAACAGCAATAAAATAAAGACAATTGAGCAAGAAAGTGATAAAGTTTCAACCTTTCTCATACACCCTTCCAAATTGGGAGTGGCCACAAGCCTTGCTGTGTTCTTCCCCATAATCAACCTGCCCCCCTTTCAAGTAATAGAACAATTCGCGAGCCCTAAAGCCGAAATTCCCATCATAATTTTGCAAGACCAATGCCGAAAAGTAACAAAACCAATACTTTGGAGCAACAAGCTATGAATAAAATCTACCTGTCATAAATGCTTGTCAATGAGCCTAAATCAGGCACAAGAACCCTCTCATCTTTCTTCTCTGCCCCACCAAAATAAGATAGCCCTCCCAGTCTCTGGAAACAATAGAGGAAACAGACGAAAACTGACCAAAAATCAAGGCAATTAAACAAACCCAAGAAAATTTTAAAAAAATAAAAGAAAATGAAAAATGGATGGAGCTTGTAAAACATACCCCTTTGCCAAAGCCAAAAATTCCATGAACCAAGACAATGGGAGGAAGGCCATCAGCATTGGGGGTTTCATTTGATCCCTCTTTTTTCGGAGCAGGATCAAGATTAGGCTTGAAAAGCAAATCACTCAGAGCCTGTGAGGCATCCCCAGCAACAGCTGTGCTAAATATGTAAAACCCATACCCCATATGCACCAAAGAACTCACAAATAGCTCTGCCAATTGCAGAGCAGGTGTCCAGCACCTAATCATCTTCTTCTTTTAGTTTTTTCCCTCAAGAAATATTTGTCACTATTACTTACAATTTTGTTCTATCTATGAATGCACATACAAATATTTGAAGAATTAAAAACCCTACCGAACCAGAGAGCCTTCTCCAAGAAAAGGAGAAGAAGGAGAAGGCTCAAATGTATGAGAAGCTTCAAACTCCGGACAAAAGTTCTTTTCTTGGTTAGTTTGAAAGAAGGGTTGAAAATTTTGGCACTCTTTTTTCAGTTATGTTAGTTTGTTCAATTGGCCTTGCAGAATTTATCCTGCTACTGCCAATTTCGAACGTGGTATATTTTCCACAATTTTCTCATTCAGTCAGGCAACAGAAATGAAATGAAATGAAATGACCCCTTAATATTAATTGACCAACCCATGTTAATAAGTAGTACTAAAACTTTGGTACGCTTGTACCGGTGAATAATATTCCATCCGTCCCACTTTGATAGTCCTATTTTTTTTCACATAATTTAAAAAAAAGTAGTTAACTTTGTTGGAAACGTAAATTTAGATTGCTATTTTCCTAAAATATCCTCACATTAAATAGAGTACAACTTTATGGAAACTTGAATTAATGGTAAAAAAAGAATCAACTCTCATTAAATGAGGTAAGTTTATAGTAACAACAACTTACATTGAATAAGGGCATTTTAGGAAAATTAAAATATAACTACATTCTTCAATTGGAAAGTAGACTACAATTTGGGACAGACGAAAAAGGAAAACAGGACTATCAAAGTGGGACGGAGGGAGTACTTTTCTTGATTTTTTTTTTTCTTGCGTCTTAGAGAGGCTGCCATTAAAGAGTTTGGGTTGAAGTTTGTGCCACGTGGCATGAGACATAACTCTTTCGCAGACATCTATGTGGTCTTGTACAGACTTGGGGATCCTACAAAATGGGACAATATCCGGTTTGGAAGGTCCAAGCAATGACCTCTTTGTTTGCTATGAATATTTGGTGAAGGGACCGAGAAGATTTAGCCTAAGCAAAGTGGATAGGTACATGACGATTAAAGTTAGAAACTGGTTGCAGAATCCAAAATAAGCTTTGAATGGTTGGGAGGATCAAAATAGGCTTAAATTAAGGGATCCTAAATTGAGGGACAGTCGGATTAGTCAAGAGATTCTAGGCGTTTCTTTCCACCGTGTTTTTGTGCTGGATTGGATCTGGAGCTGGAAGTTTCTGCTTCTTTATGCCATGTATCATATGCAAAATTCCAAACGGTCCCACTCCATCGCGTTCTCCTCCTCCTAATTTCTAAGAACGCGGCTGCCTCACCGTCCACTCAACTTTTTCACCAAAGCTAGGACTTGTTTGGCAAGCAAGTTTTTTTATCAAATTTGTTTGCTACAAGTTTTTTAATAACTTTAACTGCAGTAATCTCAAAGAACTTTTTAAAATTTGTAAACTATATACTTTAAAATATTTAAAAATTTACACATTTCACTACAACTTCTACAGTAATTTAAAGTAAAATTTTAGATAAATACCCAAAAAACTTACTTGCCAAATGGGCCTCTAGATTAGGAGCTTGCAAAAGAAAACTTCTTGTTTAGCACCGAAAAATTAATTTAAAAAATTTGTTGGAAGTAATACGAGGGGAAGAAGAGGCATATGGATCCAAACTATAGGTCTAGCAAAGTATCTAAGGAAAAGAGCAAGCTTCAATGTAAAAAAAATGCAGAAAAAATTCTCGTTTGGATTGCTATTTTTAAGAGTTTTTGTAGAAAAATATACTGTAACAATTTGTTATTTATGAGATAAATAGGTGATAAGGAAATGTGTTCACGAAAAATATAAAAATTTTTCTATGAATAACCATAATCCAAATAAGGATAATTTGTTTGATAGTTTAGATTAGAAATGGAATGCATTTGCTAATTGTTCTACTAGTTATTTTGTTGTTCAGTATGTTAGTGGCGTATACTCTCTTTTGTTTTGTTCAATAATGTATATATACTAGCTTGTCTTCATTGTGTTACTCCTTATTTCTCTTGTTTTCTTTTAATGTAAAACTCTTAGACAATAAAAAATATTTTCTTCCCTATTTATTTTTTTCCTTTTTGTTCTTTTTTCGCGAGATGTCATCAATGTTGTAGTGAAGGATAAAAAGTTGATTTTTGTAAATTCGACTTTACAATATCATGTGCATGTATTGGAGAATCTCGTCAAGCAGAAAAGTGAAGTTGATACAAAAACCTAATTATCATTATATTAGCCTTTCCAAGATTGTCGCTAATTCTTTACATGAAAGTTTGCTTCCTCCATTTGCCTAGTTGAGTCTCCAAATTAAAATAAGAAATGCAATGCCATTTTTTTGTGCAAAAATGATATGACAATAAACCTAGAAATTTCACCAAGTGCTTGCAATCACACAAGAATGGTTATTATTGTGGATTTCATCATAATGTCTAAACCTTCCAAAAAGATGTCTTTGTAGTTTTAAGGAGGGAAATCCACTAGACTATACGTAAGATTAAGAAATACAGTAAATGAAGTTAAACATATTTCATAAAATCTTCCCTTAAAAAAAACTTTATAAATTTTCTTACCAACTTTTGTTGAGTTTTTTTTTTTTTTTAAATATAACACATAATATCTTAACATACATAATGATCGTAACCCATGATGGAGGTCTAGTTATTAGTTGGCTTCAATGTCCTTTAGCTGGAGGAAATACATATCAGAGCATGGTCCTCCTCTTCCAAAAACAGAAATGAAATTGAAAAAAAAAAAAAAAACCTTTAGTTCTTCTCTACTTAAAAAAAAATAAAAAAAAAGCATTTATGCTATTTACTCTTTAGTCTGATAAAGAATAAACCGAAAAGCTTGGGAATCCCTTTGGATTGAATAATTTTGAAAATATTTCTCAACCATTTTTTTATCTTAGATATAAATTTATTCAAAACATTTAACACCATAATAAGTTATTTGTAAGAAAAAAAAAATCTCTAACACACAATTCAGACAGAGGCTGGATAGTCCCTAATCTGTCCAGTATCTCTCCGGCCCTCCTCTCCACCTACCCCTGCGGACCAGAAGGTTGGAGCATTGAGTACACATGCTGTGAATAGTTGTGGGCTTAGACTTTCTGGTGCCTGGGACCCGATGGTGCAGCGGCTCCCCATTTTAAAATCCGACAAATTCTGGTTGGTTGATTGAGCTCGTAACCATTTCTGATTCCCTATTTAAAAACAGGGACCTATCATTTCCTTCTACCAACAAGTCGACCATGTGATTCTCGTTGTTGGTCCTAAACCATTTTTAATTATTTTTTTTTATAATCAATCACCAATTGGATTAGAATCTTTGACCTTTTTTGGGAAAGACTCGATGAACAACTACATGTAAATGGAAAATCGACACAGGACACATGCGACTCTTATGGAAGATTATTTTGTCGATACTCTTTTAAACAATAATATTGAAGTACTTTAGGTGAAGCATGTATGTAAGATTAAAAGTAAATACTCCTTTCATTTTATTTTGATAATTTCGATTTTTTTTCTCATATAATTTAAGAAAAATTAATTAATTTTGTTGAAAAAGTAAATCTAATCTAATATTTTCTTAAAATACCCATATATTAATATTAGAAATATCACTAATTACTATGCCTTTACATTCATTATAACAACAATAATATTGATATATTGCACCATTCAAAACAATATTAGGCTATTTTTACTGGCGACAAAGTGTATCAAATAACGATATTTTAGATAAATTAAAAGTTAATTATATTTTTCAATTAGAAGGTGGACTGTAATTTGAAACGAGTGAAGAAGAAAAACAAACGCATCAATGTGGGATAGAGCGAGTAAAAAAATAAATAAATAATTTATTGAAAAATTGTTTATAATGGAAGTAAAATAATTTTACAAATAATAACTTGACAGCAGAAGGTCGGCGGTGGGTGAGCAGTTTAATGAGGGCCAAAAGCACGAATAAGGAGCTCACCCAAATTTGCGTGCACGGCGATTTCATTTCATAACTCATTAAACACGCACGGCATCGAAAAGGTTGATGTAGTTAAAGACTACTGATTGATTGTACGTTTTACATTCCATAACCAACCTAAAAAGAGGGGTTTTCAACCTTTGACTTTTGAGTAATTTCACAGTACCATTTCCATTTGACTAGTATTCATGTGTTATCTCACTGCGTTTGTTTCCTTTTCCTCCCTCTCTCTTTTTTTTTTTTTGTATATATATATATATATTTTAAATACATTTTGGCACTCTTCATAAAACTGTTGTTTTGTACTAACATTTTGTAATTGTAATCTATAGTAGCATTTTGACGATGATTTTTGATGGATTTACTCGATAAAACTGAGCATCGATTATGTGCTAGATGCTGAGTTCATATATTCACTATCAGAATGTGAAGTACAACACGATGATCACGTCTCCAAGTGGTTTTCTCTAGGCATAAAGTCAATAATCTTGCATTTGCATATTAAATGACAAATTTTGAAAAGTTGTGGTGGTGTTTACTACTGGTACGCTGAATAAATCCGGAGTTTCTTCAGAAGATTGATAAAATTAATCCCCAGCTGCTAACTTTTTTTTTTTTGTCTTTGTGGGATAAGGACGTCTGGTTGGAAGATTTACATTTACTTGGGAGTTTGTGCAGCCAATAAATGTTGTTGGCAGATTGATTTGCACAAATCATATCCTCTTTTTTTTTTTTTTTTTTAAAGAAAACTTAAAAGTCACAGATTACACGTACGTATAACGTATGTACTGGCGTGGTCATGGTCATGCATGCTCCTTCCCAGTCAAATCCATAGTCGCATTCGCACATATGCATATGTTTTAGTGTGGTGTTCCTAATATATTTGCGAGTACAGAAGAAGATTCGAGATCATATACGGTCTAATATTAAAAATTAGGTTAATCACTTAATAATTGATAGTAGTACTACCTAATATAATTAGAGTAAATTTTTCCTGCACTGACAGTGTATACACTATAATCGTTGGATTCATGACACGTGTGCAAAAATTGAATTTCAATTTCAAATTTAATTTTTGCATAATTATCATCAGTAGGAAACAGGATGGCATTATAATACTCTATTGCTATTGCATCCAAACTGACTTCTTGGGGGTCGTCTTATATGAACCTCACTTCCTGTTATTAGTAGATATATATACTACTTTAAACACGCTTCAAAGCATGTTTAATCTGACTTAAAATATGCGGAAAGAATGATAGGGATCAAACACGGGGTTCTCACGTCTCACGTTGATTACCCCCTTCACCTAATCAATGTTATGAAATCAATTAATTAAAGGGAAGTTCCCCAACCGAGGACTGGTAAAGTAGTAGTATTATTTACCGAATATGGTTTAATCAATGCACACGAACTCAGCATCGCTGTGACTAAAAATTTAGAAGCTGGCCCGCGAGAAATGCCCAATTTCGATTAAGTTTCGTTTGAGGTTAAGGAAGGTGCGTTTATAAAACGAAACATGTTTTTAAACACTAAAAGTACTTGTAGAGTATTTGATAATTAATTTTTTCAAATTTAAAAAGTGTAATTTTTGATAATTTAAAAATATTTATGTCAGAAGTGCTTATTTAAAAGCCGCCGCCAAACGAGAACCTCATCATCCTTCGGACCTAGAGCGAGTAACTATTTGTTTGTTTGGACGCTCAACGCTGCTCTCACAACTCGGGTAACTGGATGCGTATTTGAGATGGGCTACAAATGTCCAAAACTTATGGCTGGGCCTTTACAGTCAGATAGACGTGTTAGGCGTTCACAGTGCGACTATTAAGTCTTGTCACTTTAAGCCCAATCAAGATTTACCATTTATGTGCCTTTGACAAGGAGACAGCCCAGCTTCGGCTCAAACGTGGAAACGGAGAAACCTAAGTTTTGTACCAGTTAAAGCATTTGTTCTTTGCAAGATCAGTTGAAGCCCAATCAAGATTTACCATTTATGTGCCCGTACTAATCTTAATAGATTAGTACCATGTCAGTTGAGATAGTCAAGACTCAATTTTGTTTGGACCTTGAATCCTCATTAGGGGTTGTGGGTAGAGAAGAAGACACGTTTTTAACAAAAAAATTTCGGACATTTCAGAATAAACGTGCATCAAAGTTTTGCTAAACCACAATATGTACATTTAAAAGGGGAAAACCCACATTTTTCATGCATATATGGCCTTATTCTCGATTGTTCATAAAAACTAATTATAGAATATTCAGATACGTACATTAAGGAAACTTGAATTGCATTTGAACTTTTTGCAAGTCAATTCGCGACCATCATGCACTATAATTCAGTGGTCGAGCATTTTAACCCTGTTATGACTTTCCACTCCATTTGTGATCATTTAAACCAAATCCCAAGTACATAATATACTTTAAGAGTAAAGAATTAGGTTACATATAATTCTCCCTTTTTCCCTTGTAATTAGATTGTTATAACAGATGCAACAAAACAAGAGAACAATCAAGAACACTAGAACAACTTTGGGGGAATCAAATTTTATTAGCGCTTGGAACGAATCAGAATTATTAACAGAATGAATATAAGGTGTGTATATATATATAGAACCAAACAACCAAACGGACTGGACGATCCAAAACCAAGATCCAAAATAAAAACAGACACGGTAACTAATATATACCATAAGTTCAGCGAATCATCAAGCCTACGCATAATCACTGCTGTGACATGAGTGCATAACCCCCCGGAAGGCCCAAGACATGTATAATAATGTTCATCATCATCGTCATCATCCTCTCCTCCTCCAATATGGAAGCATCAAAAGGTCCACAATTTCAATCCATGATTGCAAGCCAGCAAGTGCATCGATACCAGCAGCAAGTTTCTGATTTCAGGCCCACGATCGTAATTTCGTTGCCTTGCATAATTTAATGTACTAAAAACTGGCTGTGCGCAGGTAGCAAGTATTATTCTACAAGCCAGCAATTGTTGATAACAGTGGTTGGTAGATCCATTTAAGAGGCAGCAGAGAACAGTTGCTTGGATCTATCATGGACCGCCATAATAATTAGCAAGACTTAAAGCATTAATTTTCATGGAGTTTCTCTCGACTACATTGTCTGCTTAATTTAAGACATATAGACATGAATTGAAAAGGTATTATGGAGAGTATTAATTTGTACTCTAATTCTACTATATCTTTCATGCATTGAGTGTAACCTACCATAATCCAGTACAGCATATTCCAATTAATCAACTCATCTGCAAATCACATTCACTCGCTTGGAAATCAAGCTAAGAGGTGCTGGCTGTTCATTAGTGATAGTTGGCAGCATTCATTTTCTTTTTCTTTTCTCCTCCCCCTCCTCCTCCTCTCTTCAACGTTTCTAGCTTGTTAAATATGCATATCAGACATTTTGTGGATTGCATCGATTAGAAGTCTGAACCGTCCCCAACTGATCAGTGAGAAAATCTGATGAAACTTTTCAGACACGCCGGCCGGAAGGATAAACACAGACGAAAAATTAAGAGTAAATTATATCCACTATTTAATATCGTAACAATTTACACAAACCCCCTCCCCCTGACAAACTAGTAGTCGTATGTATAATTTATGGATAGATCACTTGTTAGATTGAAAATAATTGGAAAGAATCACCCAACCTCTATTACGATCTCCTGATGATAACCCATCATGTTGTAAAAAGAAAAACTGGAAAAGAAAAGATGTGTACGCTTTCAAGGGCATCTTGAATTTCTTCCGGGTCCTCCATAGTAAAAGTAATTCCCCCAAACGCGATTAATTCCACCTTGAATATCATAGCAATTAGGATGATCCGCTAATACTCGAAGGTTTGATAATGGGATTAAGCTATTATCCCAATCCACCACTTGCAAATTTCGGAAATAAGATGCTTTACCAAAACCTTCCCCAGCAAAATGTCCACTGCCCATTTGGGTGGTTGTATGGAAACCCGACCTGCTGTTCACCACTTCTCCTCCAAATTGTACCATACTCGCTGAATTCCTAAGGTGCGTAAATAAAAAAGATGGCCAGTAACCCACTAATATCCCACTTCCGAACTCCAGCCACCAATTCCCATGCTTCGGATCCTGCAAAATTAACATAATAAATTGCTAGCTAGTATCATAATGCTCTAGAGCTTCATTCTATTCTGTTAATTTAAGGTTGACAGTGATGAGGTTCATTTGCTCATGAACTATATACCAATACCTATATACTATATTATTCTGCCATTACTACTAATAAAACTACTGCTTTAGTTCTTAATTGCTAGACAACTGTTTTTGGTCCCTCCACCTCCTCCAAAAAAAGAAGCAAAAAATCTTAGCTTATGTGGTGGACAAAAATGGTAGTAGTGTTTGCTTGCAAAGGAAGGCCAACAGAATCTGAGAAAGTAGGAAAAAAAAGAAGCATAATTGTCAATCTAGTAGTATAGTAGTAGAAGCAAAGCTATTCAGCAGTCATTCTCTGTGGTGAACTGTAACATTCACGGCACGCGTACAAACAATGACCTAACAAAAGTGTACATATATGTTAGCTGCTTGACCTACATCCTGTGGGATAACGCCTCCAACTTCCAAAATACCTAGGATGTATAAAGCTTCTTGTCTTGGCACTAATACCACCAAGTCGTTCTCTCTCTCTCTCTCTCTCTTTTAAAAAAAAATATATATATATACATACATATCTGGGATTTGGCTCTATTGAAGTAATGCGGTTGAAGTGTATTTATAAAAAAATTGAAAAAGATAACAGACAAAGTTTTTTTTAAAAAAAAAAAAAAATAAATCACATGAAAAACTGAGTTTTCAATGCAATATTTAGTGATCATAGTCTAACCCTTCCATGTGAATACCATCCATATTCAAGAGACTCAAAGGGAAAGGCAAAAATAATCTCGAGGAGATATTTTAATGATTCTACTAGGCCCACTTGAACCTTGATTCTTAGACTTCTTTAGTAGTAGTTTTACAGTCAATGCGTGTTTTTTTTTCCGGAAAAAAAAAAAAACTTTCTTTGTTCTCTCTCTCTCGAAGGTCAAACATAGTATGCATACTTAGTTAGAACTTAGAAGTGAAGAATAATGCACAAGTTTCTTGTTTTCCAAGAGAAAAAGACAACAAAAATCTCTTTGAATTGAATCACAACTTTTGGATTATGATTTTGACAAGTGACAATACAAAGTGCATGTGAAAAATAGAATAAAAATGCTTAAAGGTAAATTTAGTAGTAGTAATAGTTAGTTACCTTCCAAATTAATAAACTGATATCAAATTGACCACCATTATACGAAGACGTGGGAGAAATTGCAGCTCCGATTGCTATTCGATTATTGGTCTGGACAAAGCCTGAGCATAGCAAATTATAACAACCTGTGGCTTGATATGCATCGCTCTGTACAACACATTCATTGAATTAGCTAGCTTGATAAATTTGGTCAAATTAATTACGATTAATCATAAGTTCGTTAAAGAAGATGAATGAATGAATGGCATTAATTAATTCCACTGCCACTTAGAAGACACTTACTGTCCAATATGTAAAAAATCTTGGATAGTTGTCCCCATACAGCTCTGGGCTAACCTGCGGGAATTAAATGAATTTAGGATCTATATATGGCTCCATACACCCAACCAAAAAAAAAAATAAAAATCAATGAATTAGAAAGGTGGTTGAATATGTAATAAGTGCTTTCGTTATCAATTTTGAGCAACCAACCATTCACACTACCTTCTATCTATGTATGCTTTCCAATCAAAAGAAGTAGACTGACTTCCTATTTCAATTTGAAAAATGAATTATGGTAAATATTTGTCTCTGTGAAAATAAACCATGCAGATTATTTCCTATGTTTAAAAACCATGGTACGTAATTGATCCCTTGTGATCATTAAATGTCATACATGCTAGGTATTTGCAAGATATTAATTTCTAGGCAATTAGCAAGATACATGCACTTTTGCTTACTAAATAGCAATTAATTTACGTAATTTGAAGTTAGTAATCAGCAAAAATCTGCCTTACACAAGTAGTTTGTACTTGACCAATCCATTTCAATCAGGTTTTTAGTTAAAAACTGACGTTAAATTCTTTAGAACTGAGATAGATAAACAGAAAAAAAAAAAAAAAAACATGCCTGCCAACCAGCTTCTATAGTGTTAAGATCATCATTGAAGGAGCCGGCAATAACCCACATCTGCGATAAGCTGAATTCATACTGACTAGCAACTCGAGGTGCCCACACATTTATGCTTGCCTTTGCTCCATAATATTGATCTCCAGTTACATATCCCACAGCATGCTGTTGAAAAAACACACACACATATATATGAAAATTAAGACACTATGGAATTTCAAATTTACCCTTTTGTACGTATAATTTCTCCAACAACCAAGTTACTGGTCCTAAGTTCCTAGCTATGTGCTCATATTTCATCGAAGCAATGTGCCAGCTATTTGCTGGAAATAATTTTTACTCATAATAAATACAGACTTACGAGTCAACTAATAAGCGAGTGATTCAGAGATTCATGCATTTAATTGGGGAACCGCGTATTCTTTCCTTCCAACTCAGTGAAAGAATGAAAGGTGAAAGAGCCATGAAAGTCAGTAAAATGCTGAAAAAGAAGTCTGACACGAATTTGTTGCGAGAAGTAAAGAGCCACCAGCGGTAAAGTTTCCACATTTACTCGCAATTTTTGACCATAACTTGTCTTTTTCAGTTTTGTTTCCCCGAATGGATGGACCTTAATTTAATTCCTCATTTCAAAATTCTGTTAGACTTGAGCACTGACCTCATGGCCATTGCTAGTGGTGTCTCTTCGAATAGGCCTTCGTAATTTTCTTGCAAATCTTCCGATCGAATTAGCTCTCAAGATATCCTGTTCACTTGTTCTTCGGATTGGAACTGTACCTTCAGGGCATGATTCACCAGACATGCTCCACAGTTGGAATTCTTCTGGTAAAATGCCAGTTGTATCATGTCCTTTTGGCCTTTCAGGTGGATCCTACAAATTTATGAACTTCTTGTTAACGTTGAAATTAATGTTAAACATGTCCACCACCACAAGAGGGAAAGAAAAAAAAAAGGCGTAATACTAACTCTTTCATCATAATAATTCAACTAAATAGATGATCTCGTACCAATGGTTTCTTCCCTTTCAATTTAGCATGATCAAAAGCTGGTTGATGATGGGACAATACACAATCTATTGTATCACCATCCGGACTCTGCTCACCCAGACAATCAAGAAAGAAGATGAGAGAAATGAGAAAAAGAAGGCAAATTAACGAAGCAATTTTATTTAATGGAAATAGGTATTGGCACTTACCTGAATTGTCTTGACAGCTGGCTTGTTGACTTTCGTGAGATGGGCTCTAATCGTTTTTAGCTTCTGTGACTCCTCCCCCGGCCGGAAAGTTTGATTGGCTTGATGGCTGGAGTTTCGGGATTCAAGAGAATGAGCAGGACAAACAGAGGAGGTGAAGAACAGAATGCAAACAAGAATATAAATGATTGGGGGAATGATCATGTTGCAGCTGCAGCCACAAGGAGAAGAATAATCCATTTTCGATGAGGGGTTTCTTGTATGTCTTGTTGCTTCTGACTCTTCTTGTATAAGTGAAACCGTCTGTGCTTTGGTACATTGAAATTGTCTTATTCTTCTCCGGTGCTGTTGATCAAGATTGCGCCAATTATTATCCTTCAGCTTAGTATTTGCCAATTGCAGCACAGCTCCAAGCAAATCCATCCAACACAAACTGACTATTCTAAGCAAGCTATATTCACACTTCCACCATTGCCACCATTTCCTAAGCTTCTATTCCTCGGTTCTGATATATGGTCTGACAATTTGCAACTCCAAGGCAAGAGCTAGTAGTAAAGAAAACAAAGAAATGGATGGAATGGGAGGTTGTGTTGGTGTAAGTGCGTTTTTCTAGAGTTATACCCATGTGGCTGTGGGGAAATAAATACTGGGGTTTTGAATTGTGATCAAGACATGCATTATTCTTTTTTTTTTCCTTCTTCTTTTTGAAAACTCGGAAAGGGAAGAGAAGGGATCAAGGGAATTGAGTGGAGAGAGAGAATGAATAGGGGGGAGAGAGAGAGAGAGAGAGAGAGGGGCGTGTGGGGGTTGTGTTTCCAGTCTCCGATACAAAGACTGAAACTTTAGCTTTTCTGTGTCAATTTTTATAGAGCATAAACACAATGGATGGATGGATTCTACAGATTTCTGATATTCTTTACTTTGGCTTTGTAGACAGATGGGAATTACACTTGGATTCTGGGGTTCCAAAGTTCTTTGCTTTGGGTGTTTCTCTTTCCCACTTCCCTAGATGTTCCTTGTGTCAGCTCCCATCTCTCTCAGCTACCATCTTATTTTACTATTTCACATACCTTCCATATTACTGCTAAGCTACATTCTCTTTTCCATTTCTAGCTTCCAGTAGTTAAATTAGTAGTATACTCCTATTCAGCTATTCTTTTGCATGTAGTTAAATTAAACTTAGCAAATCAAGTCCTTCAAAAAAAAAAAAAAAAAAAAAAAAAAAAACTTAGCAAATCAAGTCTGCTAAGCAGGTTCAACTCGAATTAATAATCAGTTTCTGACGAGCCAAACTCAAACTCCAATTATATTGAATCTAGGCAGCATTACATATATGTAATTCCAGACAAATACAATATTAACAGTTTGAAGCTTTTTGATGGCAAGCAAATAGTAAGAGTACTTTCTTGCATATACCTTTTCAAAGCTGTCGTTTTCTGTGATTAAAGCTTAATTCTTAATGCAATTTGGGTACGCCCTGCTGGCACGCGCATCTGCTTAATTAGACTGCATGCTCAGTGCAAAGCACCCATGCATGTGCATGCGTTTCTGGATTTTGCTTATGTTTTGGGGCTGGGGGACTGAGGCCTTGGTAAACCAAACATCAAGAAAAAATTAAAGAAGAAGAAGAAGAAGAAGAAGAAAGTAATCAATCAAGACAATTTCACGAATCAAGGATTGCATTACTAGTAATGGATGCCAATTCATGGGTAATTAATTGAGAAGAAAAGGAGAAAAAAGTTTCTAGGGCTTTGTCCTATAATCCTATGTAAAATATATATATATATGTATGGTTGTCAAGTGTCAGAAAAACATTTTCTTCTAAAGAAGAAGTGTGAAGATAACTGACACTTATCTACTTATCTTTTTTTTTTTTTATTCCATACAAATCCATAAATCGTGTTATTAATTAATTAGCCAGAATTTTCTTTGCAACAGCTTAATGGGATTGATTTATCAGTACTAGAATAGGTTCGAAAATATAGTGCATGTGAGAAAAGTGACTTTAATCTGGAACATGAGTTGATGAAAATGAAAAGAACTGCCCTTTCTCTTTCCTTCTTAAATCCCTTAATCAGTATTACGTCGCAGCATGGAAAGGGAGAGCATAGCTGATTTGCTCAGGCCTGGAGTGATGAGACAATAGCCATGAAACTTACGACAAGAACTTTAAAGAATGATGTAAAGGGCTGTGTTTTTTCAATTTATGTCATAGAAAAAGACGTTCCCTTTTTTCTGGTTTAGAATAATTGTTCAGCGATCTCATTAGATTAATCTGTCAAGAACATTAATTCTGGAGATGATCTTTGTTTAATGCTTGTTTTTGTCATCTAAAGCCGTTAATTACACACACACACACACACATTGTCGATCGTGAATTGACGAATTGAACTGATCATCCCCTAGGCTAGAAGTGCTCTCTCGTCGAAAGCCAAGAAGATGGCCTATCAGTACAGTATTAGCATCTCATCATCTCTGAAAACTGCGTTTGGCCTACTACAGCAAGTCGCAATCGCAATCTCGTTTAGCTGCTAGAATTTCAAAAATGGTGACGAAAAACCTGGTCTTTTTGCCATGCCCATCTATCCATTCCATGGACTATTTATTTCACGAGCTTCTCCATCTCATCCTCGATCGAAAATCAACTTTTCTCTTGAGTTTTGGCGTTTTGCTCAAGTTCAGTGCTGCTTTTACGAGTATGCCTAATCACACCTTTTGGCACCCTTCGTATATGCTTGCCACCAACTCGATCAGTTGCCATCCCCCCAACCATCCCCTTTGGGTACTCAAAAGATTCTAACTCCCTTTTTCTTCAAAAAGAAACCATGAAATTAATTCCTCTTTACTCTTGCCTTGGTTTTTATGATTGTCAGTTAATCCAATGTACTGTACTGATGGGTTGTCACAAAAAAAAAAAAAAAAAATATATATATATATAATGTGTATCATCTTGTTAATATTTAGAGTCTTGTCAGGGTTAAAAAAACTAACAAGCAGTAGCCAGCTGTAATCCTAATCCGTGAAGATTTATGCACAAGCTGCTTAATAGTGAATTATAATTTTCGGTGGAAGCCAGTCAAAGTTAAAGATTTACAGCTTCCATTTTGATCAATCACACGTACGGCATTGGCTTGAAAAAATACTTTTCGTGAAATCTATGAAAGCAACGGGAGTAAGTAAATAAACTTCGTCCTAAGCCCGAAGGTATAAAAACTAAAAAGGCTGCAAAAGCCATGGGTACTTTCTGAAGAGGGGACAGCTAATAAATTTTGAAAAAGAAAAAGGGCCCAGAATTTAATTATAAGGGCACATGTCGAATTCAAAAATATTATTAAAGCGGGGAAAAAAAATAAAGAAAAAGCTCCAAAAAAGATTGAGTGACTCTTAACATGCGTGGGGGGTTGGATCATGGATGGATGTGCATTTTGTGCAATGCTCTGTTTGTGACCAAATAGTTTACTTTGGGCAAGCAATCTTTAGTTGGCGATGGACCTAACTTTCAGTTTTTCTTTTCTACACCTTTTCTTGTGGTACTTTGGGCAAAATTTTGAGTACAAGATATTCAAAATGAGAGCATTAAAATGCATAAAAATTTTGTTAAAAAAAAAAAAAAAAAAGGGTGGTAACTCATGATCAAGTTGTTTACATAATCACACGTGTTGAGAGTAAGAGGACTAAGATCACACAACCTGCAACTTGTTCCATTACGTACCGTACCCATAAAATCTAAACTTGTTTAATTAAACAAACAAGAATTGGAGCCCAGTCGGTTGCTGGCACTATTATTATTGACCGAAAAGCAGCCCCTCGAAGTATGATAGGCATTCCAAGGTTAAACCTCTAATAACAACAAAGGTCCAGTTCTTGAGGGCCAACAAGCAAAGCCAGCCCACTAGGCTCTTGCCCCACCTTCAAAGCTTTGCAGCATAGGCTTGAGCAGAAATTGGCTGGGACCTATAATATAATTTCTTCGGTTTTCCTGGATGGTTGTTTGACCAAATCTCTAGTTACAAGTCATAGCCAAGAAAACAGACCAGGACCTGAAATTCCTAGCTAATAGGAGCCCACAAGTGAACAAAAGAGAGCTTTATCTATGAGGCCTGGAATTCTCTACCTGGTATTTTCTTTCTTTCCCCGTCTGTAACAATAATGAAAATGGTGACAAAAGAGAATAATATATTATTATTATTTGAAGTGGAAAGACAATAATAATAATATATTTAATAACTGGTTTGAATTCAAAGGGCCGGCCTATTATCATGATTACACGGATGTATTTCCTTGACTTAAAAATCTTAAGTTCGCTATGCCGCAAATTTGGTCCGACTTCAAAAGCAAAGAAACCTTTGCCGTCATTATTCTATTCCATCCCACGCAAAGTATTCTGAAACCTAGAAGAGGCGCAAAAACGTACGCTTCAAGAAAGCACGTATTCTGAATTAATTTGTGTAATTGTACGTAAGCAACTTGTCCAGTAGATGAATTTAATTAGCGCTAAGGAAGGAATATGGGCTAACCAGCACGTAACACACTAGTTTTTGCTCCAGTTCATGGAAAGAGCTTCGAGTACATATTAATTGTTGGAGCGTTTCAGCTGAGGTTCTTTGTTAAAATTAAAACCAGTTGTTATCGTCTCTTACCCAGCTTAGGGTGTGTGGTATGCTGATGACGATCGAAGTCTTGGAATTTTAGTGTGTTTGATGTTAAAAGTGCGGAAATTCTTGCAGTTTTTGTGTTTGGCCAATGAAAGAAGCTTCGTGAAAAGATATTTCCTATCGAATTGATTTCCAGTAAGGATAACATCAAATCACCTTCTTGACTTTGGGAAAACATCTATCAGACATTAAAGGGATGGATGGCATCTTAGTATATATCCGTCATGGCACACATGCCACGAAAAGCGGTAAAATGGAATCATGATAGATAGAGAGAGTGGTACAATTTGGAAGACGGTTTATTTGGAACGTAGGGACAGGAACTTTCGGAAGCATCTTTCCAAGTTATCCACAAATCAAAGATGGTTAAGTCAATATTCTAGCTCTTTACTTTTTCACTGCTTCCATTTTCTTACACACATTTTATTAGTTACTCTAGAGCAATTAACAGCTTGTTGGAGAACTGAACTAATTGGAAATGATTAAAACCACACATTCCTATCGTTAAAAAAATCATTAAGAATCTTGTACACCATTCAAATTATCATATATACATGCATCGAGCGGGACACAACTTAGAGAATGTTTTTCTTCTATTACTAACGCATTTTGTAGCTTTCTAGCTAGCTATTGGTTAATCGGCACATTACCCTGCATGTGTGCATCATATATATTACAACTTTTAAAGGGACAATTAAAAAGGTAAAGACGAGAGACGACTAAAGGTTTTGGCTAAGGAAAGGTAATGTTAAGCAATGATTGTGTCGAAGCAGCAAGGTCAGCTTTCTTAACCAATTCAATGGAAGTTGAAACAAATAGCAAAAAAAAAAAAAAAAAAGGTTGGCAATTCGCAATTTCGCAAAGAGAGGGACAGGGGCATTGAGAGATGTCGCTGACCACATCCATCACAGCAGTCCAGTCCAAAGTGGAGATTTCCCTAAACCAACCATCATGATTTGAGAAGGAAGGGTGGGCTGGTGGGAACCCTTGGAAAGAAATGAAATGCTGCTAACCTTTCTCTAATCTATCCATGCATCCTTCCACTTCTTTTTTATTTTAGGTGTGTGACTGTGTGTAGCATGCTCGCAGCATCATGAATCATCCCTTCTCATGGGCCAACTCCCCATTGCATCATCATGATGCACTTGATGATGTTCCTCGTGCCAACTACATATTCCTGAACAAATTCTTTTCTTATTGCTTCATATTGTAACATCCCATTATTACGATCCAACTGTTCTTGATTGATTGCATGCACCTCCTCTAAGACTCCATTTTAAATTCATTATCGCTGTCTATATTAATTAACACAATTCGACCGTCTTGTATACGGGTAGGGCTAACGAATGACACTAATCTTTTCACCCGAAAATAAAAGAGGTTTGGTAATTTTTACTTTTCCGCAATATCGTGAGGTCTGCATCCCAAAGTACAATTTGCATCAGGGGTGGCAGGACCGGCCTGTTGTTTTTTTGGTCATGATCATATGAACTATTAAGGCATATAAGCATCTAATTAGGCACCTCCTCGTTCTCGCCAAACCCGGAGTTTAATATATTAAAGGTTTACTTTCTCGAAGATATATTTGAAAAATTTTGAGAGTGATTGTTACCAGCTTCTTATTAAGGGCGGTGAATAGTATGGAAAGGGTTTATTGAAATGAATCAGCTTAGGACTAAAGCGAAAACATATTCAGCCACCGAAAGGTCCTTCTTATAAGGCATTAGGATAAGAGTCATTGACAATACATATTTACTGACTATGACAAAGAATCAAAGATAATAAAGGTAAAAGGATCGAGACTTCCATAGATTTGGTCGGCAAGTTCCGCAAATTCTCATTCTCAGTAACGTGTAAAGTCGGAAAATTTAACAAAATTTTAGGGTCCGTTGGGTTGGCCTATTGGAAATATTTTCTTACTTTCATTTTCTGGTGTTTGTTTAACTTTTGAAATATTTTCACTTTTACCTCTATCTTTACTTTCTACGCATTATAACCACATACTTCTTTTCATGCAAAATAAAAAAAATTTATCTCGTTGTTTAACTTTAAAAAAATCTTAGAGAAATGTATATATGAATAAAAAATTTCTCCTTGAGCAATAAACAAATTGCTGGCCATTCATTGTCAAATATCAATCACACGCAATGCTTATTGTGACATATATCTTGCACTCTCATTGTTGAAAGTTTTTCTAGAAAAGAATGTCCCTATTATACATAATTAATTACTAGAATAGGGTCAGCAGGGTGAGGCCTTTTTTTTTTTTATTTTGAACACGCTATAAGTTTTGAAAGTTTGACAGATACCTCTATTAAGCGGGACGTGTGTGTTTCGGAAAACAACTTTTACATAGGATGAGTGAAAATCTTTTACACAATAAAATATTTTCAATAACTTTTGTATAACCAAGCACAGTAAGTTAGGAAAATATTTTCTTTCACTTGAAACAAACGGATCCTCAGCGCAAAATTTACGAGGGGCAAAGTTTTGGTAAGGTGGTGATTTTGGATTTGGGCGTGGACATTGAAATAGAGGGATGTCACATAGAATTAGAGGCCCATTAACTAGGGTTTAACCCATCTATTCTCGGTCCAAAGGATTGGGCTGCATTTTTATGAACATCTAGTTTTTACTCATTAATTATTGTCCCTAAAACCCAACTCAAATGACAAGGGTATTAACTTAAACCACCAGCTTTTGAGTTGGTGGCCACCACCAATGCATTAAGGCTTGGTAGGGTAGGAGCCAAGGGTTCAAATCTTACCTCCCATCAATTTGCCACAATTAAATGTGGCTTTGCTTGAAAAATCCAGACGGGTGCGTAGTGCACTCGTCTGGTCCACCAGCCTTGGCCACCACCAATGCATTAAGGCTTGGTGGGGTAGGAGTCAAGGGTTCAAACCTTACCTCCCATCAATTTGCTACAATTAAATGTGACTTTGCTTGAAAAATCCAGAACGGTGCGTAGTGCACTCGTCTGGTCGTCCGGTGGTGGTTCAGTCTCCTCCGGATTACCCCAGGATCTCTTCGGGCTCTCCCCCTCCCTATAGTATAGGAAGCTATCGTATCGACAAAAAAAAAAATAAGGGTATTAACTTGCTCTGAACTCTCTGGTTAAAATCTTCTTTTAACAAAGAACAAAAATCATCAAGAATAATCTTGTCATGCAAAGCCTATTACGTACAACTTATTATATTTAATTATCAAAACTATGAAAAAATGGTTTAGAATCCTGATTGTATCTTTGACAAAGGTTAACTGTCTCGTGGAATTCCTTTTTTTTTGGGATTTTTTTCATTGTTCTACTATTTCCTTTTCGTGGAAGAGAATATGTTCTACCATATTCCCTTTTCTTTTGGGTTTTTTTTGAATAAATATTGTAGTGGTTTAGATACGAGAATTTTTACGTTATCTGTTGCAAAAATTAAATCGGCTATGCTGAATGAGTCCAGGCCAACTTGCTATATCAAAATATATCTTTATCTGTAGAAGTGGAGAGAAAATTGCAGGTGGGGTGCAAAGTATAATTAAAAGTTGCTTTGGTATAATTAAGTTGCTTTGGACTTTCCTGCCACGAACCTCCATAGTGCTGCATAAGAATTTTATGTTTGTTGTGGATTCTGTGGACGAGATTGTGACCGTAATGCACTGAGGCCATGGTCGTGCTAGTTGTTAACTTATTCTTTAATTGTTCTTTAATGCGAAGGAGGGAATGAAGGCCAATAGCACGTAAGAGGGGCAAAAGAAATGAACAAGCTGATTTGTAAATTAAAGAAATAAATTTCAAAACCTTAGTTTTGTCGAGGCAAAGGAATATTATTGAATCTATTTAAAGCGGCCAAAGCTCAAACGCGACATGCAAATCAGTTTTACAAACTAGGAAACAGATTTTAACAATAAAATGGAGGAGTTGGAGGAGAAAACATGGATGCTGATGATTTTAAAATTCCTCATCATCTTACTCACAATGATCAACTACGTCAGCAGCATTGAGTCTCCAGAATACCGTGTGATTCTGCAGTACTTGGAATCTGATGTCGAGATCAGGTTATACGAAGAATCCTTCTGGGTGTCGGCTGCTGTTAGAAATGCTACTTCATTCGAAAAATCCACAAAAGATGGTTTTCACAGGTCACTATCCTCTCTCCAGTCTTCACATCTTGAATTTAAGTATAGCAGCCACTGGCCACGAAGGCTTTTTTCTTTCGTTTCTTTCTACGCCAAGCATCTCCATCCGCTTCACGACGGTTGCATGAGATCATAAGATACAATAATGTAATATATATATATTCATCGTAGTCACCAGTAGGGATGGCAACGGGGCGGGGTTGGGGCGGGGGACCCCTCCCCCGTCCCCCGCCCCGTTGCCTATTAGTTCCCCCCGTCCCCCGCCCCATCCCCGCCTCTTGCTCCCCCCGCCCCCCCCCCCCCGCCCCGCCTTGCCCCGCTTCCCCCGCGGGTGCCCCCGCGGGGTTAATAAAATTTTATTATATAATTTTATTATAATTAAATTTTAATAAATAATCAAGTACTAAAATATCAACACATCACCAAATTATTATTCATTGTAATTTTACAATTGAAACTCATAAAAACAATCAAACATAAGTTATTTGAATACAATCCAATATGATGAAATAAATATAACTAAAATAGTCAAGTTTTCACTTTTAGTACAAATGCAATCACTAATTCATTATTGTGTTTGTGCTTTTTTTTGAGAAAAAAGTGTTATTCTATTAAGTGTAATTAGAAATTTAGTATAAATGTATTAGTAAATTTAGTATAACTAATTAATAAATTCTATTAGTAGACATGTAGAATTATTCATATAATTGATAATATCAATTATATTACATAAACTAATATACATTATATAATACATCTAACTAATAATATCATTATCATAAGTTTATAACTAATTAACTTACATGTTATATATAATTATATATATACTTTTTTTTGTTTTGCGGGGGGCGGGGCGGGGGTATACTCCCCCGCCCCCCGCCCCGTTTCTAAGCGGGGGGAAAAAATTCCCCCCCGCCCCCGCCCCACCCCCCGCCCCAACCCCCGCCCCGAAAGGCCCCCATTGCCATCCCTAGTCACCAGCATAGTGCATCTATAGACTGCCATTTGAATATTTCTTGAGTCTATGTATGTTCCTTGCACTTACAAAACGATAACGGGGCATGTAATTCGGTCATGTGACCCTCTTAGTAGTAGGTTGAGTCTATCCTTTTTTCCGACAAAAATTGGTTAGTTATCTACCCAGATTTAAGACAAAATCCATGACGATCTTGGTTCTCTTGAAGAAATAAAACCGTGAGAACCCATGACCATGGTCTAAAGCAGAATGATCCCCATGACGAAAAATACTCATGCGGACCATCTCAGACAATTCAATTACAGCTTTGACCCCTGTTTGTCGATATAGCTCGTTAACTTTTACGGTTGCAACCTTGATCTCAGGGTGTATCAATATATTCGCGGTGCCAACCTCAACTCTTCTCAAATGGTGATTACTGCTCCTATCCTAACCACTATCGTGCCCGGAACACATGGCTCTGACTGTTATGTCAAGTTTTACCTGCCAGCAAAATATGCGGCTGCACCGCCACTGCCCAAAACTGAACTTAATTTGCAGTTTGAAAGATGGAATAGCCAATGCTTAGCAGTAAAAAGCTTTTCTGGGTTCGCTCAAGATGAAAGCATCAGAAACGAAACTCAGGCTTTCGTGGTCACATTAAACAAAATCTTCAATGGAAAGACGAAAATCTTGGAAGATACAGCTATCTTCTCGATTGCCCAATATAATGCCCCCTCTCATCTTTCTGGACGTTTAAATGAAGTGTGGCTGAATGCATCAGCTTTTGCTGTTGAAGGGTGCCCTTCTTTCTGAAGTACTCTATTTGCTATTCCTCTTGTATGGGAAATAAATTTCTGTTATATATTAATCATATTGAACTTTTACATTGTAATATCCATTACAGCTCTTGATGGGACTTGTTATTATTACAACAACAATAGAATTGGATATCAATCAAATGTCCCAGAAAAATGGGTTTCGTGTTATAAATTTGCATGGCAACGTTCAGCTTCCGTACCAACTTCACCCTCAAGTCCCATTAGTTACTGCTCCACCTTCTTGTTCGCTTTGCCCACAAGACCCCTAAGACCACCACCCCTTCTGGATGAGTATTGAGGGTTGTGGTTGTTGAATTGTTTTATACGGCCATATCTAGTGCAAACAAGTAAATATTCTTCTGTATATTGATGCATAAGACGAACAAACCAGGACATTAGCTCACATCTGGGGCCTGGTCTGGACAACATATATTTTTCCATCCTTTACCACACCTTCAATGTCTTGAGAAGATCCATACAACTCTTCAATCGCATTTCCTGCACGTGCTATGTTAGAGAGGATTGATTGGCGGAAGTTGCTATCAGTGATTAATGGGTCTGAGGAGTAATCAAGCACAATTTTCTCCTCTTCATCCATTGGAACACTGCAGCAAGCAGAACAAAAATTCGTGTTGATCAGTGTGAGGAACTAGTTCCTTTCTGCAACGTCTATAATTCAGAATCTCAGATGATGCTAGTAGTTAGAGGGCTTGGAAGTGAAAGAAAACATTTTTGAATAACAGTGCAACTGGAGAAGCTCATTTGGTTAGGAAATCACTTTACCTGTCATAGAGACCAGCACCAGCATATCCTTCAAGATCTTCACCATTGGAATCTGATCGGAAGATTATAGATCGCCTTATGAAAAGTCCTATGGGTTTGCTGGGGTAACCCAATACCTGAAAATGCTCAATCCATGAATGATGTCGATAGACATGACAGTCGATTGTAGCAACCACCTTTTACAAAACAAAAGATGAAAACCAAGGAATCTATGATGAAATAAATTTAGAAGTGTCAAAATAGGTGACTCGGGCAAATTTGAGCAGGTCATGTTGGATAATGGATATAATTAGGTTAACTCATTTATACCCATTTAATAAATGGGTCAAAATAAATCAACTCATTTATACCCATTTAAGAAATGGGTATGATACCCATTTATAACTCACTTGAAATTCTATTTTTAAATGGGTAAGCCAAGTCGATCCACTACCTACCAATTAAATGGATTTCATTGGGTACCCATTTATACTCATTCAAAGATCATTACATACCCAAGTCCACTTATTAGTGGGCAGGTTTGGGTGGGTCAATATAATTGGGTTGAGGTTGACACCTCTAAATAAATTCAACAGATAAATTACTTGCTCCTAACTGGTTCCTTTTGTGTCAGGTGGCTAATCAACAATGACAGTTCAAAAGGTAAGTAAAATCCACAGCTGTGACAGGTAAGAAACTTGCAACAAGAATGAGTAACGTATAATCAGATGATTGCAGAAGACACTGATACACAAAATGACAGATCAATTTGTCTAAGCTGCATATTCTAGAAATCACATTTTGTATTACTTTGAGTTTTGTGTGTATATGTTCAGGCTAAATTTTGTTCGCTGCCAGTATAAACATGGATAAAATTTGAACTAAAACACAGGCATAAGATGTGCAAAAATTTTAGATATCAAGATTGAAGTATTCTGCCACCCACCTCAGGAGAATTGAGACTATTCTTCTTGCAGATAAAACTCAGCGCGCGGCCTGGATAAGCTCCTACAAGCGTCTCTCCGAGACCCTTGACCACCTGTTCCAAAAATGTTAAAACATTCATTACTTATTTAACAGTACTTCTGAAAAGGCATGCTGATTAACAGTCTGCTGAATAAACTAGCTTCACATCCACTACAGTAGAATATCTTAAGGGTGTCGTCACTAAAAACTTTGTTCTAACTGGTAATGTACTAAAACATTGTCTGCGACTCCATAAATAGGAGAATTTTTTCCTTCTAACTGAAGCCCAGAAGGTAATGGGACATAAAATTCCCTTGGTTTTGACATACAACAACACTATTGACTACAAGTTAGGTTTACCTCAGCATATATTTCTGACGAGTCTCCTGAAGATGGATTAGTAGTATGGATAACAAATGCATAATCTGCATTTATTATCTCTTGAACAAGGACTGCCATGCTGAGATAATCATGGTCAAGTCTGACCTTTCTTGTGCTGAAGTATGCTCTCTCATTCCACTTTGAAGCCCAGACCTGGCAAATGAGAAACCACAATGTTCAAGCCCCAAATGCTCTTAATACACTAGAAACACTTAAACCAGTAACAAATATTCACAGATCACCTTGATATTACCAAAAGAATCCAAGCTATAAATCTAGAAAGAAGAATTACTCTTTTCCACTATCTACACAAGACAACATGAAGCTAATTCTAGTTTTGAATCTTCTATTCCTATATGGAACTCAAAGAATTCTTCACCTCAAAGAGACAAAAACAAAGTAATGAAGATAAGCTTGCAGCGAAAGACATATAGCTCCACCTTTTTTATAGCCATCCAAGCTTGTTCCCATCGTTGCTGGCCTTCATCGCCAGGCCAAGGAAGGCCAGAACTCTGCATCTTGTCTTTAAGTTCCTTTACCTATGTAAATCTCACGAAAGGTGTTAGCTGAGGTTGAAATCCAATAGTGATACTATACTTAAGACTCGTGATGTGCTGAAAGGTAAACGATGTGTTCCTCAGGTCAGGTTTATAGAGAAGACAAAACCATGACAACTCCCAAAATCAAGGCCCAAACAAGATTCAAGGATTATCAACTCTAGAGCACCTATATATAATGAATTGAGAGAGCAAACATCCTTGAGGATCCAGTATGAAAGGTGGAAGAGCTGAAACCAACCATATAAACTTAGAAGGCGTGTGTCATCGAGGATATTTCTTTCTTGAAGAAAATTTCAAGGGAAAGATCAAGAAGCATATGCATCTCAATCTCAATTTTCAGAAGGTCAAATAATTGGACAATAAAGACAAGAAAATAACATAGCATACCAGCTGCGATGGTGCCGCAAGGTCCAAAACTGTCCTGCGAATGTCACCAAGGACATGGAAGTCTCCTCTGTGTAATTTCCTCTTCAGATCCTTGACTTTTGCTGCCACTTCCTGTCAAGTACCATTCACAATTAGAATGAAAATTAAATGCCACAATAATAATAAAAACTACAAATAGTAATAAGAGCAAGAGAGGTGCCTTGATCTCCTCCAAATAACAAAGATCCAATCTAAGCTTATAAAGTAACAAGAAAATGAAAATGAATATTTAAGTGTCAAAAGTTACTTGAAGGGTTATTTATTTAGTTTTATTTCAGTGTAAGTATTATAATAAGCTAAAATTACCCTACAACTTTACAACATTACAGATCATCGATGTCAACATTACAGCTAAAATTACTCTACAACTTTACAACATTGCAACATTACTTGAAAGGTTATTTATGTAGTTTCTTTTCTGTGTAAGTATTATAATAAGCTAAAATTACCCTACAACTTTATTATTCATCGGCTGCATGTGAACAATTTAATAGATTATTTAATAAGCGCCTGGTTTCTAGATTATCCATGTCAACCTTACACCAAACTCAAGAATAAGCAGCTAATTTACTAACAAAGAAGCAAGTAGGTTTGCCTCTTCTATCGATTCATTATCGTTCACATTTTAAGAAAGAAATTCATTGTCTAACTAGCTACAAGTGTCAAGCAATATAGAGTCAGTTTTAAAAAAAAAAACTGCACCAGGCCAGCCATACCCTATTATTAAGAGAGGGCACACGACTTTCATTGGATAACAATACAAATGCATGAGACTCTGAATATGAATATACCTTGTTCAAATAATCTGAAAGAACTTTCTCAAAAACTCCAAATGGAAGGGCAACTGAGGTAGGGATCCCAATCCAAGATGGTACTTTTCCTTCGAGGTATGCAATATTCCGTGACTTAGCTCCAACCTGACAAAGAGGAAAGAGTATAAGTTATACACTTAAGAAGTACATGTTGGAATCTTGAGAGTATCATGTGAAAGGAAAATAAAAGAAAATCTGATGTATGAAGCCTCACCATTTCACTAGTGAATTCCTTGGATGATATTGCATATTTACCGCCAAACTGCTTTCTAACTAAAGTAATAGATGGTAACGGGCCAGCATCATTGAAGTTACTTGAACTTTTCAGCTCACTTTCTGTTACCTCACTGAAAATTTATGTCATAAACAAAAGTTAGTTTCATTTCCACAGAGTATGCATTTCCAGTGAACTCCATAAGAGAGGAGCTCTGCATTGACAACCACCAAATGACATTTAATCATGTGTCCTACAACAAATGTACCCAGAGAAGTATGTGATTGGTGAGCACACCTATAAATTATATCAGCGGAAGTAGGTTTCAAGCGCAAGAACTTCCCCTCCTTGGCCTGGAGATCAGCCAATATACTGGAATCAAAGCATGTAGCAAAGCATACCTATCAACACGAAGACACATTTCCAAGGGCATATTAGCGTTCAACTGTTCTCCAAAAACAATTAAACTCAGGCTGATCGAGGGCACTACCTTGCTGTTTCTTGCTCGAACAGAAACATGAGAGAGAACATCTGGCATGTCTGGTGTCAACACAGCAACAGTACCATCAGGAATTTCTTCCTCTCCTTTTACAGATTTTGCCACCAAAATTGTTTTTCTTTCATATGATTTATTCTGGACAGAGAGTAATTTATCCACAACAACAACATTTCCAACAGCTTCAACTGGACTTATAACCTGCCAACTGTGTCAAGCCATGAAAGTCGTATTACTTAACATACTCATTGAGAGATTGCAACAATAAGGTAATATGCGTAAGTCCTTTCAAAGAAGCTCTCAAGTTTTGATTTGAGTTCCAAAATCAGGCTCAAGCTCATGAGAGATGAAACAAATTCATGGTAAACCTTTATGCACTGAAATTGAAGAATACACTAATAATATTTGATGCATTAACATAATTGCACATTGAACTCTATAAGGGTGATGCATATCCAATCAACCTTCCCAAATGAGCAGTTTTTCGAAGAATAGGATCAAGCCGATTAAGGAGTGCAGATAATGAAGCAGCAGATCCTGCACGGATCATTTCTTCAGTGAATATATTTACCTGCATAAAGTAATGATAAAAGAAGAATAAGACACCAGGTGCTAGGTTCTTTAAAGTGTATAGCAATAATCATATCTCCAGGTTCAATTCAGTTAACATACAGCCCATTGGTCCACTCCAAGCTGTGACCCAAGGTACTCTGCAGTTGGCTGCAATAACTGATGGTACCACTCTGCCTTGCTTGCAAGTGCAAGTCGCGTCCTGTCAAGAACTGACTTTGCAAATAAGGCGCAGCTTTGATCTCCACCTTTTGACATGTCTAGTGCTTTATCCCATCCCTTGACAAATGTTAAGCACATTCAAGAAGTATTAATTAGTATATAAATAGTAAAAAATAAAAAAGTCAAAGCACACTCATGCAAGAGCTTATGTATGCCCGTGTTGCTATTTCCTGTTATCCTTGAACTTGAGCGACTTGTGACTAACTACTGATCATTAAAAGTTCAAGCAAACAGCTGAAATGTGATTGTTGGATCCATCTTAACAACAAAGAACACTAGGCCACGATCGAGAATGCTTGTCACCTCACATGCCATGGAAAGAAGCAGATAATGCACCACACGTGAGGAAGCAAACAACTCACCTTAACTATGTCATGATAATGAAGGTGCACAACCAGACCCCTTTGTCAAGTTTCCTTAGTGCTTCCAAAACATGCTTGTCTAATTTTCAGAGATGAAAAAAGAATTTTTTATAACTTAATAACCAGAGGTTGTACAAAAATTTCCTTATGAGTTCTGATAAGCCTAAAAGTTCTGCCATTGAACATCATTAGAGATAAAGCCTGAAATTTTCAATTAATCAACCAGAAAAATAACAAGTTTTACATTCTCTTGAATTTTATAGGAATTCACTCAGACATGAAACCTAAAATACTACCAGACTTGTCAAGTGTTCTGGATCTCATGAACTTAAGATTCAGGAAAATCAAGGTTCTATATATAATACACATTAAAAGAATGGAAACAAGAATTACAGACATTGATGCAATGTTACCTTTAAGCAATAAACAAGATCTTCATTAGCATCAATTGAAAGCACGAGGTTTTCAAGGACAAGAGAGATGAAATGCATAACTTTCTGCAAAACAAGACAACAGGGTGATAAATAAAGAATTAAGCTGTATAAAGCTCTAGTAACAAAGTGGAAGAACAGAGAATCCAGATACAATTCTAGGCCCAAAATAGAACACTGATGAATCTAAGACACCCAAAAGAAGGTAAAAGGAATTCAAGGGAAAATAGTACCTCTGGACTGGCATTATTCAATTCCTCATAGCCCCTTTCTACAGCTGTTCTAACAGAAGAATCAAGAGCAAGATCCAGAAATATGAGGTCCTTAAGGCGGTTATTTGGCTTGAAAAGTAATGGCTTAAGCTCCTGACGAGCCTCAAGCAAACCCTGAAGACCATATTTTTTTAAAAAGTGTCTTAAAGGGCATAAAAAACATTATCAATCATAAAATATAGAATTTCTCAAGAAGAATTTACCTACCTCAAGTAGAGCTTCCACATTTTTATCTTCAATATGCTCTAAAACAAATTGTAGCAGTTCCTGCAAAAAGGATTCACCATTGGATAATAGAAATCTATGTAAAACATTAATCTGAAAAGGAAAAATCAAGGCCACTCAAATAAAATATATCTTTGACACTACCTGAAATCCTGATGGCAACCCTGAAACAGGGTTTATCTGCACTCCAACCATGAAGCCTTCTCCCTGATGACAATCAGTGGCTCTTTTAGGAAGAATGGCAAGAAACGCCATATTCAAGTAACACAACATATTAATCTGATTACCTCCGCTCTATAACCCATGCAATTTGCAATTGCAGACTCAACATCAGCACCAGAATGCACTGCCTGCGCAAAGTAAAAGTGAATAGCAGTTGTTATCAAATATGATACTACTACTATAGGGAAGTAAATTAGGTGACTGTCACATCATCTTTCCATATGCAGTTATGCAACCTCAAACGCATTAAGGAGACGACAGGAATAAAAGATCAATTTCCCACAACACTGCCAGAAAGGAAAGGTAACAGAGTTTCTGACTACATCATTACTTCAGATTCCATTTCACAAGTCAATACAGGAATTCCATACTCAGCATTACAGTTGTTCTAAAGGTGGTTGGGCTTCAGCGAATGAAACCACAAACATAAGGAATTTATTTCAGTCTCAACTATTAGGAGAGCTGTGGAAACATCTCAAACTTTTCAATTAGTGGTAGTCCAAAATTTTAATTGCTTATCATTACTCTTAGCAGAACACTGAAACAAACTTCAGAGAAACCTTACACATACAAGACGGAAAGAGTTATAACATTATCATGTGTTTGAAGTACCAACCTTCAGTGTTCTCATGTATTTCCCAAGATCACGTAGAAGGCCATCCTTCTGATCTCTCCTAAAATTTGGTTCAGAATGGATTGCACGATCATAACTCAAGAGGCGTTCTTTTGTTATACCATTTTCCTTGAGGGTTTTCCAGTAAACACTGATGTCCATGTCATTTTTGATATAGTCAATCAATGCCTACAAGAGGGTAAGTAAACAAATGATATATCACATCGTTAGTGAAATAAAGTGCGTAAAGGTAGAATCCAACCACGGAAAATACCTGACAGATCACAACATCATCTGGGCTTGTATTATTATGCAGTTTCTGATGCCACTCCTCCATCATTCCACCCTTACAATCATTTTTCCTCTGAAATTTTAAAGAATGCTTGCCCAAGTGAGTCACACGAAAGAGAGGCAAGAATGTGCAGAAAGAGAGAATAAAGCAAGGCTTCCAATGTCCACCTGAATAACAAGGATCTCATCCCTTATGCGCTGGCCCACATCTCCTTCACCTCCACGACCAACAGTTGACATAATCATTCGCAAAATTTCACGATATTGTGGTTGATCTATATAAACATTCTGGAGTAGTTCTGTGAGCCTGTCCTGAGCCTTGCTTATCTCACTATATAGAATGGAGATTAAGATAGTCAACATAAAGAGATAAGGACTTCACATACAGCAATATCAGAGCACAACGAAGCTGAATTTAGTTTGAGAAAAGAGGAAATTATGCTTTACAGAGACTTTTAGTAAAAGCAACAGCAGAACTTGTAAAAGTCCAAACTTATCAGTCAGTTTTCATGAATAAATTATCAAAAAACTCAAACTTTCCCAAGAGCTTATTGCATTACCGGGGCTTTACGTTGTAGTTCTTATTCCAAATCAACTGTCTAGTGGCCATAAATCTCATCCACACAAGAATCCCAGCAAAGCCCAATTCACCAGCACTCCTAGCTTCTTCTGTCAAGTCTGCTGCAATATTGAATCTGAAAGAGAGGAAAGTACACTCATAAACTGCGATTCAAAATAAATGAATAATAGAACCAGAAAATAGATTAAAATGGGTTTCTTATGACACAATGAAACATCCATCTAAATTAAAAGGCAGAGAGCACATGCAGACCGAGCAAATTTTCATCATACTGTCTGGTTTTTCTAAGACACATCAAGATCCATTCATAGAGCAAGAACTCATAATTTCAGTCCAACGTAATCTAGAATATAAGAAAAGCTACTAGTATAATAACTTAGAAAAACTCTTCCTGCATCAACAACAAAAAATGAGCAAAAAAAAGGAGAGATTTTAGAAAACAGTTATCGGCGAAGGTTAACAGTTATCGGCGAAGGTTCTATCCAACAACAATACCAAAATTGGAACCAGCAGTTTCAGGTCAACTACTCCTCATCCAATTGAAGGCAGATGATGGATCTTTACTAAGCTCCTTGGATGTCATTTGCTCAGTAAAACCCACGAAAAAACTTGATGTTCATGTTCCCACAGAATTATAGAATTGCATACAAAACCTTCAGGAAAAAAAAGGAAAGTAGGTGGAGGCTAAAAATCTACTGTATTTAGGATATTGCTTTAAGAACTTCGTCCTGACAATCTAGGAAACCTCAACAGATGTTATGCTATAGCAGAGGCACACATAATTTGTCAAATTAAAGTCCTTACCGGTGCATAAAAGATTTCTGAGCCTCACTTTCCATCTCTGCTATCTTGTCCAGCAAAGCCTTTGCTGTGCCCCTGCCATCTCCAGCAGCCTAGTTTGGAAAATAAGTCTAATCAGTTGTCACCACATCTAGAAAGTCATAGAATTTTGAAAGCAACAACTGTAAGAAGAGGTACATAAAATACGATTGGGATCTTTGGTTGCTTCGTCTCTGTGTGTGTGTGTGAGAGAGAGAGAAAGAGAGACCTGCTCGATCTGCTTAGTTTTAGCACCAAATTCAACATAAAAGTCGAATCCTTTGTTTTTTATCCATTTCCCATCAGCCAAAAGAACAAATGGCATTCCCAGATAATTGTCATCTTCAAATTCTATTTCAAGGGATTGAACCTGAGAATTGAAGCTAAAGTATGAGATTGCTATCTACAAATTTTTCATATGCTAGTTCTCTCCTGAATTATTTAGAATATAAAATTTCAAGATCACAAAAAAGCATACGAAGTTCCCAGCAGTGCACCTTGTAAGTTAAGTTGTCAGAAGAAGTTTTTGAAAATTGTGTTTCAATGGCTTTATCCAAAGAAACTGAACCAGGGGGCGATGCACTTGAAGGGGGTGCCTGCATAATTTTTCCACCTAGCTTTGTAAATACTTAACTGAAGGTAAGATAAATGGTGCAACGGGAGACATTATTTCCCATTATACTTTTTTCTACAGAAAATATCCAGCACATCCTAAATAAAATAGTTTTGAATATCTTACAATCCACTCTCCAGGTCTCCGGGATAAAGCCCAGTGAAGAATAAGTGGCTCTTTAACATCTGAGGCCAGATAAATTTTCATCTTACTAGAGGACCTTGCACTGAGTACCTTCAAATAAAGCAAGGAAATAAAATTTTACCATTATAGCATAAGAGTTTACTCATTGGGGCAACACCATACACAAAATTAAATTCTCACCAGAAGTTTCCCATCAGACAGATTGTATAATTTCTTGTCCATGATGGAACCATCAACCTCTTCTTCCTTTGCCTTAGCAAATAGCTCAATTCCAGATAGAGCTTGTGGTTCTGAATAGGTCCTCTCTTCTCTAGATCGAGAAGGGTACTTATTTACAAGTTGTGTGGTGTCCCTCTTCTTTCTCCGAATTCTTTCAGCAGTAAAATAACTCTTTTTCTCCAGTTGTTTAGCAACCTTGGTTTGTATTTCTCCTTTTACAATCTTCTCTCGTATCTCACTAAGTGAAGTACCCTTCTGTAGTTCAAGTTGAAGCTCTTTTCTTGCTTCTTTGAATTCTTTCTATTACCACAAATACTCAGATCATAAGTTATATTGACACCAGTGTTCCACAGGACACCAAATGAATATTTCATGAATGCAATGCAATCTTAGTTCATATGCTTGTATAAGCACAAGATGAGAATATCTAGATAATGCATCTGTGTGTATGGGAGTGTGTAATAAGCAAAGTTAAGGAATTACAAGCTGTTGTTCTGGAGAATAGTTTGGCTTCCCAACTCTTTCCCATCGTATATAAGCTTGTATTTGCACAAGATCATCAGGGATATTGCTCCTTTCAGGAACAGGTGGATCCTTGCTTTCATTTGCATCATTTCTTTTAGTTAACCTTACTCGAAGGTCCTGGATGGAAGTACCCCTTGCTATTTCCTCCAGTAACTCAGTTCGAGCAGCTTCATACTCCTCCTGCGAAAGAGAAATAGAACCAACTACAAGTGACTTATAAGCGCATATCTTCCTGTTTCAAAACTAAAAGACATCATTCTTATATTGGTTAATACCACTACAGAAACAATTTCCTAAAGAAAACAACTACATTTCCCAAAACAACTAAATCTCATCATCATACATTTCTGCTCTTTTCTCAGCATTTAAGAACAGAGAAATTATTTAATGTTTAAACAAGTAAGAGATTATAAAGCCAAACAAGTAAAAACTACCATTGAACCAGAAGAGGTAAAGAGTGCGTCTTGATCGACTCAACAAAAGAGGTACAGTATCTTTTTGTATTTGGCAGAACCATAAAAAAAAAAAAAAAAAAACCCATAGCGCTCTATAGTATGAACACAAAAATTAGAAGTTCCAACAACAATTCAACACCATCAATGTCACAGAACATGACACTTCCATGCTAAAATATTGTATAGAAAGGGCTCCTAACCTTCTCTTGCTCAGGAGTATACATCTGTTTCCCTTTTCTTTCCCACCTCAGATATGCCTGAATCTGCACAAGATCTTCAGGCACTGATACATTTGAAACCTGTGGCCCTCCAGAAGGCACTCCAATTGAAAAGTTGTCACCATTATTCTTAAACCTAACGAGAGAGGAGAGAATTAGGAAAAGGTAGTATAGATACTAACTTTCATTGTAAGCCAAGGAAGCTATAAATTAGCATGAAATGTTGCATTACCATTTGTTCTGGCCTTCATCAAAAATAAGAAACTCTATGGCCTGAATTGTGGGATCAGCAATCTCAATTCTAAGAGAAGCAATATCACCAGACTGAGAAGTGTAACCATAAATGAGTTATTTGAGCAACCGGGCATAAGAAATTAAATAAATGTTCCTGTTAGTTTATGCCACTGGTTGAATTGCACAGCTACTTGGAACTTACTTTAACAAAAGGAGTTCTAAGTGCTCTATTCTTGTATACTTTAGTTCCATCTGGACGACAATCAGGAAGCACCCATTTGCTGGTGATTTAGACCAACACAGAGAAGTATTAAAAGGATATGCAACGGTTACTAAAGACTCACACATGTAGAATAATTCTCATACTTACCCTTTCCTATCTTGTACTGCACCCCAATGCAGAATTAGGTTATCACCACTATGTGTTACTTTAATGTCAACCGCAGGTCTGGATCCTGAATGAGGGGCCTTGACATCAACCTGCACAATGGGAAACAGAAAACATACTTAACCAAGATGTTTTCCTTATCCAATATTTCAAAAGAAACGGTGAAGAAATCACTTTAGGAAGACTCAACAGAACTGCAGTATCAAGTATTTAAGATCGGATATAATATCCACCAACTACACCATCCCACCTGCAGTTCAATATTTCCATCAAGGTTGAACTTTTCCGCAATCTGTCAGAAAACAAGAAAAGGTAACAGTTAACAAGTATCTAAAAAACCTTCTCAGTGCACCTCCTTTGTGCACCTCAACTTAAAGAAATTCTCAGTGCAGCTTATCACATAGAGGCTAATTAACTGAATTATCTGAACCTCACTAGTCCAACACCTTTAGATCCCTGTACCAGACAAGAACGGAAAAAAATGCAACTATAAACAATATGCACACATCTCCACATTAGTGTTCTCATGGAGAAGGACAATGTGCACTTATTCTGCTAGCTAGCCTTGTATGAAAAATGACAAAGCCCCTCAAGACTATGGCTTCCAGACAGTAAAGTACACTCAACTACCTAGTTTTAAACATGACGAGAAGACTACAATCCTTTCTCTCATAAACATAAAGGTAAAGCGAACAGTCAAGTGTAAAAAAGTCCTAAGAAATGAATACCACGTGAGTTCAACGGAAAAATAGAAAATCACCTGTGAAGAAGGATCGGTGGCTAAAACAGCTCGAGGGAAGCTAGAAAGACCGCGTTCTTTTCCCATTGATAATTTCTTTTCCTTTACGGTCAATTTGCTGCCGTGAAACTCGGTAGATATAGGCGATTTTCGTGCCGCAGAAGTTGCTTGAGGTGAAAATAAAGTATTTTTACCAGTGGAAGTCGAATTGATTCTGCTCCGAGGCTCTAAAACAGTCCAAGGAAGAAAACTTTGGTGCAGCACCTTATTCCCTATCGAATTGCTCATATCTCTACACCTAAATCAACGCAAATAATCTAAAAAAAAAAACCCAGCTACCAAGTCCTATAACATCATCAATTTCCCTAAGTTGAAGGTGAAATCTACATAGCATTAAAGCAACTTTATCAAATTTCGAAGCATAAAAGCATTGAAAAAGATTCATCAATGAAGCAAATCTTACGTACAGACTCACTAAAAATGAGCAACGAAGTGAAAAGATTCCTACAAGATAACTGAATTGGGAAGCAAACGCGTGAATTTCTACAAACTTAATCCAATTGCCAAATATTTAACCTCGATTCCACGCAAAAGTATTTTGCCAATGTCCTTAACTTCACTGAGCATATAAAAAAGGAATCAAAATTCAAGCTTAAAATCCACCGCAATTCATCAAATGACGGCAGGAGCACGAATACATGTTGAGAATTGAGCAGCTTTACCTTGAATTTGAGCAACGTGACGGAGGACAGATACGAGGTTGAAGACGGTGTGGTGACAAAGAATGGAGAGAGTGTGTGTACTGTGTGCGACAGTGGACTACTGGACTGTTGATGACCAGAGAGCTTTTCGCGGAGATTGGAAATTGGAAAACGGAAACAGAGAGCCAGAGACGACGTAAGAGGGAAGGATGGGAGATTTTAATGTCCTGTAATTTCACTTTGCACCCTGAGGTTTCGTTTAATTTCAATTTATCCATCATATTTATCCACTAATCAAATTTGGCCCCTTTGACAATATCTTTTCCTTTTATTCATTTTTTCAAGGAACAAGAAGGGAAAAAATCGGTATTACAATCATGCTGTACTTCAAAAACAACAAACAAATATCTCTATCAAATTAGTCATTAATAAAAAGCTTAACATATAACTTTGACTTTATATATATTTTATTAAAGGTTACGCTATTCTTTTAAATTAGAAAAATTAGTCATGAATTAAATATCTATAAAGTATAAATTAAAGAGGAGAACTTGATGTTAACTTTTTGTGTTCAAGATTTGATTCACCGAAGAAGACTGAGTGCACACTGATAAGTAGGAAAAAAGCACAGACTTAAAGTGCACATTGATAATTTATCGATTTCTTGATAATTTTCTTATTTAATGGAGTGTGTAAAAATCTATAATCATATTGAAAGTAAACTCAAATTTTTTAAATTAATCAATAAAGAAAATATTTTTTTGTTGTTAGCTTATGTATAATTTGTCCACTATATTACTATCTTCCATTTTCTTTGTTTAACTTTAATATGGGAGTAATATCACCAATGTTTGGACTTGTGTTTGTACAAGTGTGATTGGCATTTACCCTTGGGGGTCAGCTTAAGAATAACCAAACCTTAGGGGAAAAGATAGAATATCAGGATGTGGTTGGACACGTGTGGGGATGTGATGAGGACACCTGAAATATAAAAGCGTGGGACTGCTGGCTTTGATCACGTGCGGTGTAGCTTAGATACTGAGAGGAAACGTATGGGCGGCGGCGGGGAGTGGGGGGTCCATGAGTACGGGTATGATGATGATTGTTTATATTTTATTTTCTTTTCTTGATATTTATTGGTTGGAAGAAAAAGACAAATTTGCTTTGCTTGGGGCGTTAGACAAATTTTAGGTTGTTCGATTTTCATGGTGATATTTCAGGAAAAGGTGTAACAGACATGTGGTCTGAATTTTACTGTTAAATTGGAAATAAATCCCCAACATTATTATTATTTTTCTATTCATATCCGATTAGTGATTACTACCTAATTTGCCCATTCTAATTAATTGTGGAGCTATTTTCCCATTTTTACTTTTTTTCATGAATATATTCTTTAATTTACATATATCAAATTGTTACAATACATTTTTTTTTTTTTTACAAAAGCTCCTAGAAATAGCAATCCAAACAACACAGGCTCTGAAGTAAAATCTTTTGGATTCGCAAAATAACCCATAAAAGGTAAACATCTTGATCGAGTCAATTCCAAGTTAAGAAACAGAGGGTTAAAGAGAATAAAGTCCGCAAATAATAGATCTTTATTTGGGTTTATTCCTGTGATGAAGATGAGAAGTGGTTTCTTCTCATTTTTCATATCTCAATGGAATTTTTGTGATATTTTTCTCTTTTTCTTTTCCCAGGAGATACTCGTACTTTTCGTAAGATATTTGTTCATGCACAGAGTCGTCCTACTATTAATAAAATAATCCTTTAAAGTGCTGATTCTCTACATTTCTACTGAATACTCTCTTTTGTAGTTTTATTAAAGATCTCGAAGATGCTATAGGGCCCACTTGAATATACATACATTGGTGATTTTTCTGTTGCGTTTTCTTGTAACTTACTGTACAATTTATTGAACGAGCTTACCTAAAAACCGGGAATTTGACATCAATGTACAAGATTTATAGATTCACATTTTGAAATGATTTATATTCGATGTAAATATATAAGATATTAATTGGCTGCTAGTACCTTTACCAAATTCATTAACGATCGGCCGGTGCTGTGATATGCATTGTACTACTAATTCTTTAGCAAACAACTGCCCAGCAAATGAAGCAATCCTCTTGATTCACTTTTTCTTTTCTTTTACTTTCCCTCTTCGTTTCAACCCCCAGAAAGTAAAAAAAAAAAAAAAAAAAAAGAAAAGAGAAAAATTTTCACTTTTTGCCGTCCATGCATCAAGTTGAAGCTCGTGAGCGGATGCTTATCTTTTCTTGGTTAGGTATGGGCTATTATCATCTAACGCGGTGCCGCAAAATGTCACAGCAGTCACGCGCAAACACAAAAAAAAAAAAAAAAAAATTTGATTTGACAAGAAAGACGTTTACATTCACAACAAAATTTGATTTGACATGCCTGCGGCCAGAAAGCCGTTAATGTTACTAGATGCTTTTTTTTTTTTGGAAGGAATACTAGATGCTTCAATGGAGAAACCGACCGTAAACAAAGTACAGACAAGAAGCAGTAGATTACACCCCATGGTTAATTTGGTTCTTCTGCTTTATTAATGCATAAATGATGTCATCACGAGGAAAAAGAAATCAAATTTTTCAAGTATACAAAGGTTGAGTGGAAAAGCTTCAATTTGGCGAAGATGGAGTTATATTGGTGTCACATCAGGAAAAGATGAAGGCTGCTATAAACTAAGGAAATGTTTTATTGTGAATAGCATGAGTACGGTTTGATTATTCTGCATCAGCTACCGTCGCGACGCTCTGCATTACAAACTTCTTCTCTTCTTCTAATAACTCAGTACCAAAACTTGTTCTCAATCATATATATATATATATATATGTTAGAAATATATTTTCAAGAGGGCACTGCAGTGAGTGAGAGTGAGCTGGGTTCGGTTAATCTCCCCATTCATCTGTTACCTGACAAGCTGCATGCATATTACATAGTAGCGTTCTAACTAAGAAATTCACACCGCCAGGGAGACGAGAATCATTCCTCTCAATAAAAGTTCACTTTTCATTAATATGGGATTAGTTTTGCAACGCAATTTATGATTATTGATATTCATGTGACCTGCCGAACCGAAATTCAAATTACTCTTAACATGAAATATACAAGCGCCCTAGTAGCAATGAATAACCAAATCAAAACCACAAGAAGTGTGCTCACCTTGACCACACTTCAGCCGTAACAATCTTATTACTAGACGGATCCGGTTCTAGTTCTAATTAATTAATTAATTAATTAATTAATCAGCACTATGTTTTTTTAGTTTTGGTGGATGAAACAGCCAAAGAAAGGCTTGCATACTTCTCCAAAATACCCTGGAATCTCTTAAGATCACCTCCATCAATTCCAAATTCCTCAAGTCCATCAGTGCAATCTGACAAGCTGGACAATGCAGCTGAGAGCTGGGAATTGATAGCTCCTGTTTTATCTCCAGTCCTGATGTTTACCAAGGCTCCGTTGAACTCATCGAGGATATTGCCGTAAGATTCGCTGCATGTTTGTACGATTGAATCTCTGGAGATTGGACGGAGTGAGGGGGGCAGCTTTGGGCCGAGACCATCGATCAATGGCTTGACTGGCTTCACTTGTTCAATGGCTGCAAGGATCACTCTTGAAAGTGCTTCGTTCCAGGTCCTTGCTCCATTCACCAGCGAGTTACAAAGATCCATCTCTACTCCAGGATTTGTTTGAGCGCAAAAAGGGCTGCCTATGATGGCTCTTGCCTCTCCATTGCCGGCCAGAACGAGCATTGTTGTGACCAGGAACACCTGTGAGAAAGAAATGTGAGAAAGAAACGCCATTTCTAGGGAATTTTTCTCCTTCTTTATTTTATTATTTTTTTTTTTTTTGGCTGTTCCTGAGTCCTTCCTCACAGGCCCTGCTCTTACTAGTGAATGGAAGGAGATAAAAGCAAGTAACGCTTCTGCTCTTTATTGTGGGAAAACACCGTAAAAATAGCCATTCCATCTGGCTTCTACACTGCCTAGGGACCATAATTTTTCTCTATTATTGGCTTTCCATAATTTACTAAATAAGTTTGTGATTCCTCGTTGTTCATTTCTCGAGAACATTTGTGGCTGGTTATTATTGCCAACCCACTTTTATTGCCATAATAATTGATCAGCCAGAAATATGTCGTTGATCATTTATCAATCGCCAGTTGTTTCCTAAAGGAGCTTAAGTTAGAATGTAAGTAAGTACGACGGAGAAAAAGTCATTTCTGCGGGAGTTTAAAAGTTACTTGGTAGAATACCAGTTTATTATAATAAGTTCGGTTATTGTCATTTTACCCCCTTAAACTATATCACTACTATCAATTTACCCCCTAACGTTATCTTTTAGTCACTTCACCCCCATAAGTAATTCAACTCAACATGTTAATAAATTTTGGACAATAATACCATTTTATTCTATATAGCATTACTACACTGTTATTATTACTTTATTTCTTTAAATTATAGTGATATAATCGATTTAATTCTTAACATTATTTTTTTGGCATTTTACTTCATCGTTAATCTAACTACTATGGTAAAAAAAATTTAAATATATTTACCCTTATATATATAATTAAAAATAAAAAGTTCAGAATGATCATTCTTTTTTTTTTTAACTTTAAGAGATAAAAAAAATATAAAAATAAAAGAATTTTCTCAAATTTCTTTTTTCATACTTATTAATACTATGAAAAGAAAAGGAGATAGGAAAGAAGGAGACAGAAAATTAGATTTTGCAAAGAAAAAAAAATCTAACATTATCGTATTAATTTAAGATTATTGGGGTTAGAATTGAAATCTGGTGGTAAACAGTAAAGTGAAATAATTTTAAAATAATAAAAGTATTTAATTCTTTCTTATTTGTATTTTCTAAAAAAAAATTGAGTTTTCTCTCTCTATTTCTCTTTCCCCCTCTCCCTTCCCCTTCTAATCTTTCTATTTTTTTAATATTAATAAGATTGCCAAGAAGAAAGAAATTAATATTTTGACTTTTTTCTTGATACTAAAGAGGAGAAGAGTCACTCTAAATTTTTTATTATTTTTATTGTACAAAAAAGAGGGTATTTTCTTCTAAAGTTTTTTAACTTACTAAGTTGGTTTAATGGTGGGATAAATTACCTAAAAAATAACTCTATGGTGTAAATTGATGTTGAGACTATAGTTTATGGGGGTAAAATGATAATAACTTTAAGGGCTAAACTTATCTTTTTATTTTAATTAACAAACTCCGTTAAATTTGACCGTTAGTCTTGAGGGTAAAGTGACTAAAAAATAACGTTAAAAGAGAAATTAATAGTGACACCGAACGTTAAGGGGATAAAGTAATAATAACCCTAATAAGTTATTTGTGCGGAAGTTTCCTAAAGGTGATTAAGTTAGAATGTAACAATACCCAGACCCAGCCTTTGATAAGATTTATCAACAAATTATGATTTGTAAATTACCAGTTGATTTTATTTATTCTTATTCATGCTCTTTTCCTTATGGGAATGGCTCTCTAGACCTTACGCGTTTTCAGAAATGAGATACCGGATTCATGATCTACTATCAAGCATCTTGTCAGTCTCAAAATGTGCGAGTTAGTAGTGAATGTGTTTGGATAGAGTATTATTTGAAATAATTACTATAACACTTTTTATGATATGATATATGTGAGATAAAAAAATAATTGGAAATATAAAAAGGTAGATTTGAAAATGTGTTTATGATGCAAGCAAAATATTATTTGGGATAATTACTATAGCACTAGTATTTGTAGCAGTGTTTTCAAAATCGGACTGGACTGGCCGGTTCGATCGGTCGGACCACAAATTGGCCTTGGCTCCGGTCCGGTTTATGCTTTGGTTGATTATACTTAAAAATCGGATTGAACCGGTGATTTTTTTGTTTTTGCCTATTAAATTGAAATTTTTTTTTTTTAAAAAGTATGTTGTCCCTAACCCTAAAAAACTAATTATTAAATGCCACATTCACTCACTTCCTTCTCATTTTTTCCTCTTATCAAGTTTGTATTTTTATTTTCTATTTTCTTGACTTCCTCCAAACTCAAAACTTCTTGTTTTTAAGTTGCAATATCTAAATATCAAAAACTTGAATTAAAATTTAAATTCACAATATCTAATTCTCATAGACGTGAAGTTTGTATAATTTCAAAATATTATGGTATTTTTTAGTTGGATTTAATATTATTTTTTTGGTCAATTCAATTAAAATTGAGATGAAATTTATTTATTTCAACTTATAATTTAAAAAAATTATTTGTGAAAATCTAATTTCTTTGAAAATATTAAAATTTTCATCATATAAAGTCTTAAATTAGTCTAATGCATGTCTTATTTTGTGCATATATATTTATATAAATTATTTTTAAAAAAATTCATTGAACTAGAATTGAACTGGTCCGACCGGTTGAACCTCGACCCGAAAACCTCATCGATTCAATTAACGGTCCGAGTTTTAAAACATTGGTTTGTAGTTACAAGCGTCTAAAATTAAGTATATTTCATACATTATTAACTTTTCTTTTACCATTATTTCATTCATGATGGGACTTTTGTGATCACTCCTATGAGTGTCTATCAAAGCTATAAATCATCAACCTTTCATTGACTAGTTTAAAAATTAATTATTTCAAGATAACAGTAAGGCATTATAAACAGGAAAGAGAAATTTGCCAAATTGGTCCCTAATATTTACCAAAAATACTTTTTTAGTCCTTTACATATAAAATTAGCCAGAATGGTCCTTCACATTTAAATTGTGAGCCAATGTGGTCCTATTGCTCGTTTTTGCTCATTTCTCCGGCTAAAAATAGCACGCCCCTCTCACATGGTCATATTTTTAGGGGCAAAACAGGAAACACATTTCATTACCCGTTGAAAGTAAAAGGAATGGATAACCACCAAAATACACATTTCACCTTTGGCTCTCAAAGTTTCAAGAAACCCTAAATTGCATCCCCGAACATGGTGGCGAAAATCAGAAAATGTTCTTCTGGAGGGTTCAAGGTCAAGCTCAGGCCTTTCAGAACTCTTGCCAAAGGGTCCCTATGCGGCCGGTGGCTCTCCAATGAGGGCAACAGCACGGTGACGCAGCGGAGGAACAAGAGAGACAATAATACCAAGGAGATTGCCGAGGTGGAGGCTGTCGATGGTGGGGTTGAAACCACAGTAGACTCGAAGAGGTGGTTGGTTAGGGGCAAAGGAGGAGCAGATGACCTGAGACTATCGCTGATGAGAGATTCCAGCAGGCCCTCTGTTCAAGAATTTCCACTACACTGGAGGAGGTATTGGCGGCATGTGAGCGTGGAAGATGGGAAGCAACATCTGCTACTTCTTGTGAAAGCTAGAAGTAGAATAAGAAGCGAAGTGATATCGGTATGAAAATGGTGCAAAAGCTCGGAGTCCTTTGAGAAGACAAGAGCAGGAGGAGGGTGGAGGGGGAAGAAGGCAACCTGCTTAGTCTGAACAAGGCGACCACCCCAGCCCCAACAGCAGCAGCAACAGCCGAAGCCGCCACAGACATCTCTTTTGCTGCTAGATATATATATATATATATAAAAGGGCATGAAACTAAAAGATCCTTCGAAAAAAAATCAGAATTTAGCAAACGCCAACAGCAGTGGAATGCTGAAAAATGAGATTCGAGCTAAATACACACTACTTATTCAATAGCCAATAGCAGTTTCAAGAAACTCATTGTGAAGTCCCATTTTCCCGATTCGTTCTGCATCTTTTTTATTTTCTTCACGAATTTCTGGCCAAATTTTCGATTATTTCTCAATCACACCTTACAGGTTTGTCGTCGTCATCATCAGCAGTACATTTCCAAGTAATGCTTGTTAATTCGAGGATGCAATTTAGGGTTTCTTGAAACTTTGAGAGCCAAAGGTGAAATGTGTATTTTGGTGGTTGTCCATTCCTTTTACTTTCAACGGGTAATGAAATGTGTTTCCGGTTTTGCCCCTAAAAATATGACCATGTGAGAGGGGCGTGCTATTTTTCGCCGAAGAAATGAGCAAAAACGAGCAATAGGACCACATTGGCTCACAATTTAAATGTGAATGACCATTCTGGCTGACTTTATATGTAAAGGACTAAAAAAATGTTTTTGGTAAATGTTAGGGACCACTTTGGCAAATTTCCCAACAGGAAATGATTGCTTTTCATTGTTTGACTTTGAATCCACGACATATGCGATATGGATGTCAACGTGATACAAACCAGGTTATTATCTTCATTATTCAACCCCGTAAAAAAAATTTAAAAAAATGACTATTCTAGTTCAGAAAGCCATACATCTCTTCCTCTATATGACAAGACATGTAACATTTAGAGAAAAGCAAGAAAGAAAGAACGAAGGATAGGGATCAAACGGGTTGCCTTTAGGATCACTAGCTAGCTTGATACATAAAGCCAAGGATTTTCAAAAATTTTTGTCACCTTTCTCATACTCTTCCTTAATTTGCTGTCTAATTTGGGTGCTCGCTGACGCGGACTAGAATGGTAATCAAACTATGAAGGTACAAAAGTTCCTGACAATTAATACGCCCTTATTATCAGGCTGAATGTTAAGTAATTAGATGTATGAAGAGGAAAAGACCTTCTCTTGAACAGACATCAGCCCTTAATCAATAAGAAAAAAATGAAAACAAAACCAAACAACGTCCGTATCTACGTTTTACATCAATAAAAAGAGAATTCCATGTGCTTGATTTATGCGCTTAAAAAGCGTGATTGCAGGGACCACGGCTTCTCCTTCTCCAAATGGAACAGCAATCGATCAAGATTGAAACGCCACAGCCAGGGAGTTGTCCATGACTTTTTCGAACCTTGAATAAATCCTGACTAAAGATGGGACGGCCACGCCTTGCTCTTTCAATGCGTCCAAGCAATCGCTGTCGAAAGCTGCGCTCAGACGAGTACCGACTCCGCCCATATCTCCTTGTCGGAGCAAATCAAGGCTGAGATTCAGGTCTTCGATGGTATTCTCGAAACTCTCTTTGCATGTATCCACGATTTGGCTTTTCATGGTCGGGTCGAGATCGGAAGCTGCTTGTACAACCACAGGGGTCAGGGCTCGAATTTTGTTTGCAACATGAATTGCTACCTTGATGGCGCTGGCCGATGCATCTTGCAGATTTGTTGCACCGTGCACCATTCTAGTGCAGAGAATCTTGTAAGTTGCAGTTTTGCAAAATTGGTTGACGGGAATTAGTGCGTCGGCGTTTTGGCTGGCGAGAAGCAGGGTGACAATGGCTAGCGAGAGCAACGAGAAAGAGTTGTAATTCGCCATCTTTAATTGGTTGATATATATATATGTATATATATATATATGATTTATTATTATTTTGTTTCTAATTTTTCTCTTTCTCTTGCTCGAACAATCTGATCTCTTTGGCTCTAGAACTAGGTCCCTGCAGCACAGAGTGACCTGAAGACGAAGGGATCATTTTCCAGGAAATATTGCGGAATAAATAATAAATGTCATCCAGTGTTGGTTCCCGTGACCTATGGTTCTCCATTAGTATAGCCAGCAAAGCTTTTATTGTTAGTATCTTAAGGCTACAATCGTGTTATACCGCTAATATTTCCCGTTTCCAAAGGATAAAAGTCTAACTAACAGAGAACCTTTGTTGGAGCCTTTGAGGTGGACTGGCATTCGAAATACTACTTGTTAGTGTAAGGCGCTATCGTTACAAGTTACAACTAGCAAACATATGTGATGGACGAGGAAATTCATCACCTGTAAAAATTTATAATACGTCAAATTATCCACTCTCTCTGTCTCATTTTAATAGTTCTAGTTTTTTCACATAGTTTAAGGGAAAGCAGTTAATTTTATTTAAAAAATAAATTTAAAATACTATTTTTCTAAAATACCCTTATATTAAATAAAGTTAGCTTTTCATATATTAACATATGTTTTGAAAAATCTAAATGCATTAAATGGGATAAGTTATATTCAATACTAACAATCTATATTAAATAAGGTAATTTATAGTAATAACAACTTACATTGAACAAGGGTATTTTAGAGAAATTAAAAGACACCTACATTCTTCAATTAAAAAGTGGACTATAATTTGGGGCAGACAAAAAAAAAAGATTATCAAAATGGGACAGAGGGAGTCCTACTTAATAACTGCAACAGGACAGAACTAATTAAAGAGGCGCACCGTTTCGACCAAAAAAAAAAAAAAATTAAAGAGGCGCAGTTTCCGAATAAACGTGGCCCAAGAAGATCCGCAATCTTTCGTCAAGTCTGAAAGTGTGAAGATAAATATGTAGTGTTATCATCAGGACTAGGAGAGTGGGCTATACAGTACAGATGCTTCCTTCCCATTCACGGCTTTGTAACATGGCTGGAGAGTTAATGAAGGAGTAATTAGTCCGGATTATTGCGTAAAAGTGGCACGTGATTCTGAGTTGAGTTACAGACACTCGTTAGCGGTGACTCAACTTTCCTATTATTTGCCAGCTGACCCTCGATGAATATGAGTACTACTGTTAACCTTTTTATGAATACGACTACTATCGTTAGTCCTCTCAAAATAATAATAATAACAAGAATAATAATTTGTTAGTCTAATCTCGTTCTTCTCTTGGACACATGGTTGTAGTAATTGATGAAACGTGTTGTTCTACTATATTTTTTCCATAATTTATGAGAAAAAGATCACACACTACCTCCATGTTATTCTTGTCTGTCAATAGCACATTTTTATTTTCATTTTTTTAAATATTTGGCGCAATGTAGCCGCTTAGTTACCAAATAAGTAATTTGGAACAGTTTATTGCGCTTAAAATTAAATTAAATGTCTCAAAAGATAAATCTTAGAACTTTTTATTGAACTAAATAAAAAGAGAGTATGGCAAAAGGTTTTTTTTCCCCTCTTTTTTCCAACCTATGATAGGTCTAAGTACGTTATGCAACGGATACTTTTGTGTTGCTAAAAAATAACTTAGACACCCTGCACCAAATCACCAACAACCATTTGATCTGTTGATCACCACCAAGACTTTAAAGTTTTGATTGTGGGAGAGAGGCATTGTTGGGAATATTGTGACAATAATTGGCTTCAAATCGTCATAGAATATCACTTTTCTTTTGGCTTTATTTGTCTGGTATAACGTACAATAACCTTGGACAAATATTCTTTAGGATAAGATGAAATTTGTTTGTTTTAAACTCTTGCACAAAGTAAGACAAACCCTTTTAAATTAAGGAGTGCTTTTGAGAGAATACACAGTTGTAGAAAAGTGATTTTCTGCACCAAATCACTCTCTACTTGGCCTCTTTATATAGGAAAGATTGTTTAAGAAACAAAAAGAACTCATTAAATACTTGTATGAATAAATTCAAAGTATTGGGCTTTATTTGTCTGGTATAATGTACAATAACCTTTGACAAATATTCTTTAGGATAAGATGAAATTTGTTTGTTTTAAACTCTTGCACAAAGTAAGACAAACCCTTTTAAACTAAGGAGTGCTTTTGAGAGAATACACAGTAGTAGGAAAGTGATTTTCTGCACCAAATCACTCTCTACTTGGCCTCTTTATATAGGAAAGATTGTTTAAGAAACAAAAAGAACTCATTAAATACTTGTATGAATAAATTCAAAGTATTGGGCTTTATTTGTCTGGTATAATGTACAATAACCTTTGACAAATATTCTTTAGGATAAGATGAAATTTGTTTGTTTTAAACTCTTGCACAAAGTAAGACAAACCCTTTTAAACTAAGGAGTGCTTTTGAGAGAATACACAGTAGTAGGAAAGTGATTTTCTGCACCAAATCACTCTCTACTTGGCCTCTTTATATAGGAAAGATTGTTTAAGAAACAAAAAGAACTCATTAAATACTTGTATGAATAAATTCAAAGTATTGTGTACAAATTCATGCACTTTAATTCATGCATCTCATGATCCTAAGATCAAAACATGAATCTATCATTTCATTCAATGATTCCCACGTACGTGAATATATTCATGAATGAATGTACATTTTAGAAATATTCACAATACCATACATGTATCAAAAACATGAATGAGTATACATTAATTACATGTATGTACATCATACAAATTTTGAAAAATTTCCAACAAGCAAAACTGCCAAAGTTTCGAATCTTGCCTCCCACCAGCCATTATTTGTGGCTTTCTCCTTCCCTTTTCCTTAGATTCGGATAACCTTAGATTCGGATAAAGTAGGTTATACAATTATTATAATTACTTGAAAAAAAAAAATTGCACCAAATCCTCTTAATTCTCTACAAATAATAATTATGTTCCCCTAATAGAAAATAATTTTTGCTATGTTTTTTTAAGTAGCATATTTAAGGTTAGAACATAGGAAAACAAGAAATCCTCATAAAATGAGTAGCAAAACAAGAAATCAATTTAACCTTTTGTTGCCCTTTACCCTTATTTTATTGCCCTTTTCCCTTATTTTATTGCTAAATCAGTTGCCAACCACTTTTGGAGATTTAAATTTCAATAAAAAAATATTTTATAGAAAAATAAGAAAGGAAAAACCCGTTGTGTATACTGCATTCCACCACTCATAGCGAGCAGATGACCTCCGAGAGTTGATTGGAAATAAAAAATAATAATAATAAACTTAATGGTCGTAAATCATTCTAACTAAGATTGGAACAAGATTTGAGGCGGCAGGTCTGCCTAAGCCTCTCTTGCTATTGGATTCCAGTCTCTCTCGAATAGCTTTCCTGACTACACAATTCTAGTACATTTGTATAAATGAACAATATATATATATATAGAGGTCAAAGAGAGCCTGATGACAAGCTCTAATAATACTTATTTGTGTGAAAAGCTTGGTTGATTTGTGTTCTTAATAATATCCTAAATTAAAAAGCTAGCAACTTCACGGAGTAGTCCAACGTTGAACCCTTCTTGCTTACCGTGCAAGGGACAGGACATAGAGGATTACGCACTCCCCACTATCAGAAAAGGAAACCTAGTCATCTATACAATAATTTCAACCATTAATTCAAAGGTAAAATTTTTTTTTAAAAAAATCACATGTCTTTGTTAATCAATTACTTGATAGAATTCTTTGGTCAGTGGCAGCGGTGGAGCCCGCATTTTCATTCAGTTGGGAAGCATAAATCAAAGGATTTTTTTTCTTTTAATTTATCATGAATAGAAGCAAAGAGTAATGCGTTCATAGAGCAATTACTTCTAATAACTAGCAAATAATTTTACATACATATTTAGTAAGAGTAAATCTTATATACACCGAGTACCCTTGATTTATATACACCGAGTACCTTATTAAGCCCTGCAACTCATTAAATTACGAACTGCTTGTCGATACCAAAAACTCACTAGTGAAGTAAAACTTCTAAATAAAAAAAAATATATATATTGGGCTTATACTGTACTAATCAGTAAGTCATGAATTATGTGTGCCATTTAGTTTTCAATAAGAATTGTTCTCAAATTACTTACAGATACGGATGTAAGTTAACTTTCTGCAAATTATTCGGTGTAAAAACAAAAAAACTTCTAGTACTAAAATGACCATTTTCCTTTAATCTTTTAGTAAAACAAAATTAAATCTTTCAGTGTAAAAAATAAAAAAAAAGAATGTGATGCCTTAAACTGCAATTTTTAGTTTGTCCAGTAGGGGGAGCGTGGCCCCACTGGCCGACGCTTAGGTTGGGGAATTGTAGAGAGATGGGAAAGGAAACAGTTGTCATCAACTCATCACTTAAAAACATAAAAAAGCAAATTGGAATATGCAATGTGAAGAATAGGAATCTCTTGCCAAGTCAACAACGGGATATTCAATTGGGATCCTGCAACATGAACCATGAATAAATATGCACTGGCATTAAGCTCTGCAAAGTCAATGAAGGCAACGTCTCTTTCCTTCCTTCCTTCCTACCTGCCAATCGTATTATCCATCCTTGGCATTGGGATCGACCAAGCAGAAGTTCATACGGCAATGCATTGAATTCAACTAAAAAATTTGTCAGTCTTTCAAGTAGTAATAGTTTGGATCTATACGTCGCCTCCGTCTTACCCAATTTCAAAACTGGAAAGAATGGGGCAATGAGACTCGGCGATCGTCCTGCGCGAGTACCCCATACGCCTTGAAGCTTTCTTCTGCACCCAAAAGCCCACTTCAATTCTCCAAGTCCCATTTGGATGCCTCCTGTTTACAGTATTCAAACACGACTTCTGTGTCACAAAGTCAGATAGAAATGGTACAGCTTGCGACTTTTCCATCCAACTTCACTGCCTCGTGCTGCGAGGAGCATCACTCTTTTCTGTATTTGGTGATTAATCAGACAATAATGTCTTTGTTCCTTTGTTCAATAACAAAAATGTGAACGGGGAATTGAGTTCTGACCGCTTAGTGGAAGAAGCCGCCAATTAATCACCAAAAAGAAAAATGGACGATTTGATACATTTTTTTTTTAAAAATTTTTACCCTGTGAATTGAATCATTTAATGTGCCACAACAAGTCCGTTGAATTCTATTCATAACATAAGATAGGCTCTTTTATATATTTTTTTTAAAATTTTTTTTACGGTACTAAACTACAAAGCTCCCCATACAACAGATACAAATTAAACTAAAAAAATGATCCACCTCACCTCACCTCTCCTCTTGGTGGCTGGTGCTTGGAAGTTGGCTCACGTTTTTGTAGGCGAGCTCTTTGGAATATCCTCGCGACGTCATTAGTTCTCGTTCTGTACATAAACCAACAAGACAGGGCTCCTTGGGGCTTTCCATTTCCTTTACAGCAATACTAACAGGCCCTCGAAAACAACGTATTAATATTGTCTGCTCTGTTACCCAAGATCTCTCCTAGTTCGCAACTCTTCCTTAAAAGTGCGATAGTTATTCTCAATTACCAATCTTGAATTCACAAAAATGGAGGTGGAGCAAAAACCAAATGATCTTTCTACCCAGAAATTTCCTCTTCCAGTGGATTCTGAGCATAAGGCGACTGTATTTCGAGTACACTCGTTTGCACCACCTCACATGCGAGCATTTCACATCTCCTGGATTTCCTTCTTTTCTTGTTTCGTCTCCACTTTCGCTGCCCCACCCCTCTTACCTATCATCCGTGACAACCTTAATCTAACCTCCACAGACATTGGAAATGCTGGAATTGCTGCTGTTTCTGGCGCAATATTCGCTCGAGTCGCCATGGGAACAGCTTGTGACTTATTCGGACCTCGTCTCGCCTCATCATCTCTCATCCTCCTCACTGCACCCGCAGTTTTCTGTAGTTCCATCTCCAATTCCCCCGTCTCTTTCCTCCTTGTCCGGTTTTTTACCGGGTTTTCTCTGGCCACTTTTGTTTCAACTCAATTCTGGATGAGCTCCATGTTCACTGCTAGAGTCGTGGGAACTGCTAACGGCCTAGCAGGAGGATGGGGGAATCTTGGAGGTGGCGCGACCCAACTGATCATGCCCCTCGTGTTTTCAGTCATCAGAGATATTGGTGCAACAAAGTTTACAGCTTGGAGAATTGCATTCTTTATTCCAGCCCTTTTCCAAACATTATCAGCATATGCTGTTTTCTTTCTAGGCCAAGACATGCCCGATGGGAATTACTCAAAATTGCATAAATCAGGGGAAAGGCATAAAGATAATTTCCCACAGGTTCTCTATCATGCGGTCACGAATTACAGAGGGTGGATTCTGGCATTGACTTATGGCTACTGTTTCGGAGTTGAATTAACTGTTGATAACATAATCGCACAGTATTTCTATGACAGATTCAATGTGAATCTCCGCACTGCGGGAATGATTGCTGCCAGTTTTGGACTAGCCAATATATTTTCCAGGCCTGGTGGGGGAATCTTGTCGGATGCAGTTGCCAAGAGGTTTGGAATGAGGGGTAGGCTATGGACCCTGTGGATGGTGCAGACAATCGGAGGTCTGCTTTGTGTGTTGCTGGGGAAGGTGGGATCTCTAGGCGCATCCGTAGCAGTGATGCTTGTGTTCTCTATTTTCTGTCAAGCAGCTTGTGGTCTTACTTTTGGAGTGGTTCCATTTGTCTCAAGAAGGTATGATGCTTTCTCCACTCAATTCAGATTCCCAGAATCCAAAGAATCTGTTCCTTTATTTTTTTTTTAAGCCATTTAGCACGCTTATCTGAGTTGTTGAAGTCACAAAATGCAGCACAGTCATAAAGATTAATTGATAAAAACTATGGCAGGTAATCAAAGTGCACTTTTCCCATAGTCAACATTGAGAAAATCATGGTTTTCAATTACTAATAACAATCTACGTTGACCAACGATCTCTTGAGTCTGAAAAAGGGCAAGTAAAAAGAAAGAAATTTCCCCTGTTCGCTTCACTTTTCTTGTGACAATTCAAATCACCACTTCGGCTCCATTTGAATTAGCTATTTTTTGGGGTGTTCTTAAAATATTTTACTGTAGCAATGTAAGTGAAAAACTTTTACCGTAAATGAGTTTATTTTTTAGGTTATTTTTGATGTTTTTGAGATTGTTTTTTGTGTTTTTGGTATTTTTGAGGTTGTTGAAGTTTTATGCATTACTGTAACATTTGAAATATTATTTGAAACATTACTGTTATTTGAAATATTATTTGAATAGAGTATTATTTGGAATAATTACTGTAGCATTTTTTGTGATGTGATGTATGTGAGATAAAAAGTAGTTGGGAATATAAAAAGATAAATTGGAAAATGTGTTTATGATGCAAGTGAAATATTATTTGGGATAATTTGACAATCCAAACATGCCTATCTCAAAAACTTGTTTTTCAAAATGACCACTTCACAAATGACAATTCAAATCACCACTTGTTAAGAGTATACTTATTTATTTAATGTGTTATTATCTGCTGCTGATAAGCATACAAGCAAAACAAGAATAGTAGTTTCTAATTTTTCTTTTTTTTTTTTTTGAGGAAAAGATAAACAATGTCATAGATTAGATGGAAAGTATCTATCACAAGCAGGGGCGGATTTAAGGTGGGGGCACGGCCCCCACTGCCCCTTAAATTCCTATAATACTTATATAATTTTGATATAATTTTAAGTGTGCTTCTAGAGTTTTTTTAGAAAAGATGTGAAAGAATGGGTCGCAAAATTTAGTTTAGTTACTTATATTAAGAAAAGTATACTTCGTGAAGTTCAAAATGAGAAAGTTATAAACTGTTATCAAAATATGAAAACTCGTCGTGAGTAATTGTAAATAGTTTAGTTTGTTTTTGAAATAAACTTATTATTACATTAATAATTTTGAGTTTTTTTTATGTTTTTCATGGAATATACGTATCATTTGTACTTGTTGGTGAATTTTATTTTTTTTTGCTTAAAAAACTACAAAAAAAAGTAGATAAAAAATTTTTATATTATTTTTGCCCCCACTAAGACTTTTTTCTGGCTCCGCCACTGATCACAAGGCCAATTTTTCTACTTTTTGAACTTTAAGATCCTTTTAAGAACAAATTGAGAGAAAAAAAAAACGGAGAGGGAACAAAATGTTTCCATCCCCAACTTCTGGGAGACAATCTCAATGGGCATAGATGATATGCGCATGGATATGTTATCTTCACCACATAGAAAATCCTTTTACACTGGTTTACACATGGTGGTTACCGCTACTCAAGTGGATAATTTGAGTCTTTGAAATGGAGCATCAAGTTGCCTGAGATAATTAAGTTTGACAAGACAAACTCTGATAACTAATGCTAGCATAGTTAGTTTTCAAGTGTTCTTCTTGACGCGTTGGAAACATGGATTTGATCTTGGCTTGCCCATTTTGGAGAAGGAAATACTCTTTTTTGATTATGAGATTGAGTTTGAACCCCGAAAAGAAATTATTAATTGTAATTACTGCAACAAGCTATCGTATTCCAACGCAATTTGTTGCCATCTTATGCACCAGGTCGCTAGGAATAATATCTGGGATGACTGGAGGAGGTGGAAATGTGGGGGCTGTTTTAACACAAGTGATTCTCTTCAGGGGATCAAGATTCTCCACGGAAACAGGGATAACTCTGATGGGAATCATGATTCTATGCTGCAGCCTCCCAATTTGGTTGATCTACTTCCCGCAGTGGGGAGGAATGTTTCATGGCCCGTCGTCTAAAGGAACAACAGAAGAAGAATACTACATGTCTGAATGGAGTTCAACAGAGAGAAACAAAGGTTTCCACCAAGCAAGCATGAAATTTGCTGATAATAGCAGAAGCGAAAGAGGTAAAAGAGTTGAATCTGCCCCCGCCCCTGTTGATCAGGGGACTCCAAGCCCAGATGTGTAAACAAATAAAATAACCCTCTTTTCTTTTATTAAACTTCCAAGAAAACGAAGCGAGGGTGGAGAATGCCCCAGTCCCGGTTCAACGAGTGCATTCGATTGCTCCTCCTGCCTTCCACAATCCTCCACCCGTCCACAAGTAAAGAAATGCTACCTTAAACCTCATGAGATGCAAGCCCCTCTCTAAGATATTTTCACTTTTTCGCTATATGTGCTTGTGGATTTTCAGCATTTCTTGGTCACTTCTGATTTGCGAATTTGTCAATAATCTTCAGACAAAACATCTGACTAGATAAATACTTAACAATTGGCAAATCAGGCCATTCCTGTTGAAAATGCGGCTACATGGGCTCTGGGAAAAAGGGGCTGGTGGATGGTTGAAAGTAGGGGGAGCTCCACTTTTCGAAGGCCCAAAGTCTTTCTTAATGGCTAGAAAGCAGTAGAAACTACCAACTTGTTAGCAGGGGGCCCAAAGAATGACATCACTTTGTCGTTTGTAGAGTAACCCGTGAGTATCTTTTAAAGTTGCCAACAACTCGCTTAGATCGTATAATTTAGGATTACTCAAGTAACTTGGGAACAATTACAACAGCCCAAAGTAAGTACTGTAGTAGTTTGATTTAGGTCATGTCAGTAACCAGGTTACCAATACTTTTGCATTTTCTCACGTTTCATGCTTGGTAATTCGTAAGTTCTTCTTATTTTTTTTGGAAGTAACTAGCAACTTGGCTGGTGTTAGTGTTAGTGTTACTAGTTCCAAGCAAGTAATAATTAATCTGTTAAGAGAGCTTGCATTCAGGGATCGAATTATAATAAGCTTGACAGTTGGGGGTAGGAAGGGTGCGAGAGAGAGAAAGGATGGAAGAGGCAAAAAAAATTAGATTATTTACTTAACTGAGTTAATAATAGTTTAGTAATTTGTGGCAACTTTAGGAAGTTATCAGCTATTCGTCCTTTGTGATTAAACCAAATTGTCATATAAAATTTCAATAGATATGAGATACTAAATTGGTAACTTGCACAAGCAAAATTATGCTATTATATTATATTCCGTTGTCGTGATATTATTAGTGTAATCAGCTTTTAATTAAGTAAAAAGGTACTGCTATTTTAATTACTCCGCTTTTACCCTGTGAGGAATGGACGCAAGCAGCTTTAGCTTTATATGTATAAACTATCAGTCTCTCCCGGCAACTTTTGAGGTTACCTGGCCTTCAATCGTGCGCGTGCAATAAAGGGTACAAGATTATGGGACGGTGGAAACAGTAGTACCTTTTGAGGTTCGTCACCACCATTACATTACCAGTCCACCACCACCACCACCATCTCCCAAAAACTTTTATATACGCTTTCTGCCAGCTAACTCAAAGAAAGCCGCAGCCACATTTGATGGTGGTGACATCGATTCTACTTGGAAAGTGTTTTTACTTTCATATATTCTATGTTACTCTTAATATGTCTGTTTGTGGGCGCTTCTAAGTTTGAAGCTCTACTCGAACGATTGCAAGCTTTTCCCGCAAGGCATCCTGACTGATTAAGGAAAGGATTCTTGGTCCCTCTACTATGGATGAACTTTAAACATATTGCTATGACAAAATTGTCCTATATTCAATGCCAGAAACTTTCGCGGCCAACACACTATCAGGCAAATCTTCTGATATTATACAAAATACAAATGACTAACAAGATTTCCCGTGGGATCTTGATATTTTTTGCAAGACGCTACCTCCCTTTAACAGGCAATAATCAATGCTTGTTGGAACAAGGGGTGCTTGTGACTTCCCGTAAGAGTTCCAGCACAAGGCATCCCGCAATCCACGAAACTCAAGCGATGGTTGTAAATTAATGGCACTTAAATCAACATTGCTGCACGGAACCGAACTGCTGCAGGCCAAATGAAGGGGCTGAGCTGAATAAGTTCCTGTTATTTGATCAAATTTGACCCCAGATATTGCCACTGCTCCTGTTTTATTCTTGCAAATATGCTTGTCGCAGTAGTACTGATCGATCATTATTGGGACCTTAACATCAGATACTTTTATGTTGGAAAATGACACATTTTTCACTGCTCCAAGACCACCCTGATATTGGAACATAAATGTAAAAATAAATACATATATCAATATAAAGCGAAACTTCAAAATATGAACAATTTTCAGTTCAAGGACATTGGACACTATTCTACTGTTGCTGACAGTTTGGTAATTTACACTATGGGACTGCGAATAAATATGTTTGCTTTGTGAAATGGCCCTTTTACTTTTTGCACTGGGTACCTATCTAGTGATAAATAGGAATCTCGCGAAATACATTGCAACGAAGGTTAGAATAGAAAGTGTCGGTGATTATTTGACCAATCTTACCTGCCACGTCTTGATCCGTGCACCATATAGAGTGTTATTCATGAAAATGCTATCCACAATAATGTTGGAGACACAAGCCACGGTTCCACCCTTACCTAGCCCTCCTAAGCTGTTATTTTCAGCGCACAGTACTATTTAGTACTCAATTAAAACTAAACTCCAAAATACCGCAGTATGGTACCCCAAAAAAAAGAAAGAAAAAAAAATTACCTTATACCATGTCCAGGACCGCAATTGATATGATGCACAAAAACATTGCTGCAACCAGTTTGGATTGAAACACAATCGTCCCCTGTTCAAATCCAATTATCCATTAGAAAAATAGTTTTATTTTGCCTTATACAATCGCCATAAACAAATACTTGGGCTTTAAGAACACTTAATAAACAGTATCTGGCCTAAGGTAATCAATCTCCTTTGGCCTATTGTATTATCCAAGAACGACTATTAAATCATAGCACATTAGTAATAGAACCGTACCACATCCGATGTTGGAGTGGTGAATTTCTACATCTTGGGAATTTTGCAGGTGAATGCCGTCAGTGTTTAAGCTGGTTTCTGGTGCAGAGATTGTAATATTGTTGACCCTCACTCCTCTGGAGTTGTCAAACTTTAAATGGCAGTTCGGACTATTTATGATCTTGATGTCACGAACCGTAACGTTGTAGCTTGAGTAGAATCTCAAAGCCTTCATCGACAGGTAGAAAGCCAAAAAAAATCCATTAAAAACACGAGTGTGAGGAATTTTTTCTAAAAGAAAAGGAATAATATTCCCTATATATTTTATTGTAGTAAGTCTTACGTACCGTGGGTTTCATGTCTGGAAAGGTTTTGGGCCGCTTGTCCTGGAAATGAATATCATCAAAGTTGTGAGAAGCAAAATGAAGTCAAAAGAGAGAGAGAGAGAAAAATAATGCTATTGCAAATTAATTACGTACGTAATTAGCAATTCTATGGAATTGGTACAAACCTTCATCGAATCAAATGGAGACGAAGGAGTCCACCAGTTAGAACCTTGACCATCAACAATCCCAGAACCTTGAATAGTGAAATTCTGAAGCCATTTGAAATTTATCCATTGAAACAAACTTGATTTTGGCCCTGACCATACTTTCGAAGGAGCCAATACCAGGCCATCTATCTGTTCTCGATTCCAATAACTGAATATTAGTCGGCCAGTATCCCTACTAATTAGTTGTGGAGTATATATTTTGCATTGTGAAATGACTTTCTAGCAAAAGAAAGAATTATACATTCCAATAATTAAATGACTTTCATGCAGTTCATGAAATGCAGAAATCTATTCAATTCATTAGTGAACTAAGATTTGGGTACTTGAAGAGTGAGGTGTGGCTGGCATGGTCCTTGAAGTGTTATGGGCTTAATAAGAAACTTGAATTCCGACGGAAACTCCATAGTAGCTCCGGGGACCTTGCATGCAGCCTCCCATGCGGCTGCAACCGCCTAAAAAGTTTACAAATTCAATTAGGAGTTAGACGGAAAACACGACTAATCTCCGATCAAACTCCCCATCATTATTTTACCGGGACAGCGGAGAGGTGGAATTAATGCCGATCAGTAGTAGTTTGAGCTCCTTCGCTTTTTTCAAGAATAGTTTTTCTTGTAAAGCTGGGGTGAAAAAAGCATGGAGGAGTATTTTCGTTAACTCTTTTTTTTTTTTAATTAAAAAGTTTTCTATAATTGAGCTTTTTTCCGTAAATATGTAGAACAAAACAGATTGAGGGCTCGACGAGTAATATATTTACCTTGGAATCATCACAAATTCCATCGCCCTTGGCACCAAATGACAGGACATCAAAAATGGTGGACTCGGTTATTGGCGGTGAAGCAGGAGCATGAGCGGGAATGCGTGACCTTCTGGGTGGAGAAGTAACATTTCCTTTATGGTTTTTGTGTTTCTTGTGCTGACCACGATGCATTTTCTGGCCTTGACTTTTCCTTGCTTCGACGGACAATGTTGAAAATGCAAAGAGGAGAATAAGCGAAAAAAGAAGGAAGAAATAAGCTGAAGAGTTCCTGTTCCTCTTCATGTCCCTGGCCATTTTACTCTAGACCTCTCGCTGATTGAATAAAAGCTGAGAGTTTCCGGGAGAATCTTTTCAGTTGATGGAAGTTTATATAGTTGCATTTTGCAGAAATGCCCTTACAACTATTTCAAATTACAGTGCAACACACAATTACTTCAAGGTCGTCATGTTCAAGCTCAAAAAGCATTCCATTGAGCATAGAGTGTCGCGCAATGATTGTCGAAAAGTATTATTACATATATGATTAAGTATGAATTTTCTAATGGATTAGCATCTAATATATAGAACTAAATCTTTAAAGAGGTGACAAAAAAAAATTTAGGATCCAACTAAGATCTTAGTAATATACAAATGGATATAAAAAAATGAATAGTTTTATAATGCAGGAGCTTCCCAAAGAATTGAGTCACTGACCCCATTCTCCCCCGTTCTCTACCCCTGTAGTGTACAGAAAAACAAAAGGAGCAAGCAGCCCATACTTCGTGTGGTGGTTGGTTGCCTTCCTCCCTTTTTCTCAACACATGAAAAAGCAAATAAGTATAAAGAGCTAAACTTCTAAAGGTCGTGCCAGGACACTCTCTTGGTCTAGTTGAGTCTGCATGCTCACTAGTCCCCTACCACAGCCTCCTTGGACTCCCACTCCCCCTAGATTATCATAGAATAAGTTATACAAATATATCGTTGCTGACAAAAAAAATAAAAATAAATAAAGAGCTAAAAAGTTCAACAACCTATCTATGATATGACATGCGGCGAGCGACGATGAGGATGAAAGTGGAATCTCGTATATACCGTCCACTCTGCTTACCTAGTTAATTTAATTAAGGATCTTTGGATCACTATTCCCCAAATAACGTATTTAACTAACAAAGGTTGTCTGGTACGAGTGCTTTTTGTGCGGAATATTAATATTGTCTCCTCTTATTGATAAGGCATCCATCTCATTAGAACACAATAAATGAGATTCTTCCGTATGTGTAATAGTAATCATTGGTGGGTTTGGTACAACAAAATAATATTAGTAGGTTGTCTTGTTTCTGATCTAATAATTATCCTTTTCTATCTGATTATACGAGGGGCAATTGTTACCGATAAGTTTGTTGCTAGACATAATCATCACAACTTGTCCAGACACTCTATGCTTTTTTCTTTTTTTTTTTTGTTTAACGAGAGACTTTCAAACCTCATAAGAAAGAAGAGAAGGCAAATTACTAAAACGTTAAGGTCACATGGCAAATGTTCATAGAGGTTAGTTTTGGGCACTGGGCATTTCTTAATTGGGACGACTAATGTAACAGAAGCCCATGACAGTTTACTTCGTTAGGCTAAAAGTGTTTGGGAGAGGGCCCATGCATTGCCTTCTCCGGTGTACGAGCTTCAGCCTGTGGGAAATTGTCGATGCAAAGTTGACAGAGGAGAATCTAATTTGTCCAATGGGAAGCCCATAACTGGCTGCAGCACTCAGGTTCTGTATTCTGTCTGGGTTGCAACACCGAAAAATCAACATCTACAAAATTTGTTCTCTCTCTCTCTCTTTCATGTAACAACTATACATCATACAAAATTTGTTCTCTCTTTCTCTTTCATCTAACAACATATACAGAATTTGCACAATGCGCGGAGCACGTTTTGGAAAATTCTCTACGCAATTGATCTCGACGACTCTTATTTTTATCTTTCCCTAACCAAAAAAAAAAAAGAAAGACAAAGATATAGAGAAAGACGATTAATTTTTCATCGTGATTGAACGCGGGTACTGAATTGCGGCTGCCGACTACCACAAGGCGGCTGCTGGACACATTATGGGCCCTCTTCTCAAATAGTGGGTTAAATATGGTCCCTGTTTCTGTTTCCATTGGACGACGACTTTGACAACTATGAAAGGGTAGTCATATAGCTCAGGACCAGAAAAACCGAATCCACGAAAGGGCCCATGTTATTTTGAGTCTCCTCCTCCTCAGTCCAGACCTGTGGTCGACCGTAGTCGCGTGACATACAAGTATGGTGCAACCAAGTTGACGTTCAACGTTATTGACCGACCGACCCCACACGCCATTCTGGTTTCTACTATCCTTTTCAGTTTTGTTTACTGAGCAAGCTTTCTTTTCTTGGGTGACGTCTTCAAAGATTGGACGCTCGATTTTAGAACTTTGACAACTCACTTTCAAAAGCATTATTGACATTTGTTTCGTACAGAAGATTTTTCGAAAAAAAGTTTCGTACAGAAGATCACTGCAGAGGCCCCGTTCCGGGCCCAGACACGTGGCAGCCCAGGAATGGCCGAGCTGGGCCTTGGCCCTCAGACCCCTGGGAGCAGCCCCGGGCCGTACCGACTAGGGCTCCCAGGGGAGGCGAAGGTCCATCCCGAAGAGGTCGGAGGAAGTCCCCCCCCCGAGTGCGGGATACTATCTATACCGGGCAAGTCCCGCGTCGTGCGGAGGTCGGACTCCCTCGCAGGTATAAATAATAGCACACATCCACTGTACAAGGGACGCTGATTATTGGCAATTAACTCTGGACAGTTGCTACTTCCCGTGAACCCTACTCACCGGAAAACTAACTTGGCCGTCGGAGCGCCCTCGGGGACCACCCTCGGGCCCCCTCTGTTAGCTCATCTTCTCTGTTTTGCAGGTCTTGGATCAGCTCTCCCATCGACACCCCGAGCTGATCAGGTCAGCTCTCCTCGGGGAAGCGTCTGCGCTTCTTCAGTTGGCGCCGTCTGTGGGAACCGTAAGGTAAGTAAGATTGTGTTGATGGCCCGGACGCGATCCAAGCGTACGGCAGAGAGCGCCGGCCCTGGGGGCGGTGAGGGGTCCCAGCGGAAAGAGGCCGGGGCGTCCCAGGGCGTCGGTGGCTCGGCCCTTTCAGGGGAACGGAGGCAGCAGATCTTCCAGTTCGTGACGGAGAATCTCCCCATGCTGGAGGATATAATTCGGCAGGCCAAGCAGGGAGAGGGGGCTGGAGGTGCACAGACCTCCAAGGCCAAGGGAAAGGAGAAGGATTTACCCACTGATCCTTCAGAGGATGACTCGCGTGACCAGCCCCCTAGGAGGAAGCGACCCCGGACTCCTCCCCGCCCCCGAGCCTCGGTGGTTGAGGACAGCGAGAGGTATTCCCGCGACAGGTCCGCGAGGAGCCAACCCAGAGACCCCTCTCCGAGGAAGCCCACACGGAATGGGTTCGAGCGTTCCCCTGCTCGGTCTGTCAAAAGCCGGCCCCGCGATCATCCGGACCCTGCTCGGGATGAACTCGAGCAGATCTTGAGGCCCCGGTCATACGAAGATAACTATGCAACCTCGCCCTTTACCCGGGAGATAGAGGACTACCCCCTACCCCGGAGGTTCAAGATTCCGAGCATCGAGATGTACGATGCCTCTACAGACCCGGAGGACCACCTCTCGGTATTCCTGACGCATATGCGCATGCAAACCGCCGCGGATGAGGTCCGCTGCAAGACCTTCCCTATGTTCCTAAAGGGGAAGGCGCGGCTCTGGTTCCAGGGACTGAAACCGGGATCTATACGGAGCTTTCCCGAGCTGGCCCGGCAGTTTGCAGCCCAGTTCGTCTCCTCGAAGGTTTACGCGAGAAACGCAACCCACCTGATGTCCATCAGGCAAAGGCCCGACGAGTCGCTGAGGAATTTCATGACCCGCTTCAACGCGGAGAGCTTGCAGGTCAGGGACAAGGACGAAAAAGTGGTGATGGCCGCCTTCACGAACGGGCTCAGGGTGGAGGAGCTCTTCTACGATCTGGCCAAGAAGCCTCCCGTAAACCTGGAAGAGCTCCTACGCAGGGCTCACGAGGCTGCCAACGCGGAGGAGGCGGGTCGCCTAAAGAAAGAGTCAGATCGGGAGATCGGAGATCGTAAAGGCCGGACCAACCCCCTGGAGGTGAAGGAGGCCCCGGCCAAGAAAAATGTCTTTGATCGGCTCTCGAAGGAGAAGGCCCCTGCTCTGCCACCACTCTCAGAGAAGACCTACACCCCTCTAACACGGCCCAGAGCTCAGATCTTGGCCGTCATGGAGGAGGAAGGGCTGGGAGATCGGCCGCCCAAGATGGGGACGCCCCGGAACAAAAGGAACCAGGACCGATATTGCGCCTTTCACCGTGACGTCGGACACGACACGGAGGGGTGCTGGGCCCTGCGTAAGGAGATCGAGGACCTGATCCAACGTGGCTTTCTAGGTCGGTTCGTACGCCGACCAGGACAGGAGTTCGGACGCAACCCTTACGGAGATAGGCGCGAGGGACAGCGTCGCGACCGTCCAGAACGACGTGAGGCTCCTCGGAACCACTCTCCCGACCAGGACACCCAGAACCTGGTGGGAGTGATAAACACCATCGCGGGAGGCCCCACGGGGGGGGACAGTCATGCAGCTCGGAAGAATAAGCGGCCACCTCCCGAAGGGGACGACTCTTTGAAGCGTCTGCGCATGGACGAGGAGATTACCTTCGGACCAAGGGATGCGGTTCCCTTGGCTTCCGGGAACCATGAAGCTATTGTGATAGACATTGTCACCAATAACTACCGGGTGAAGAAGGTGTATGTCGACCAGGGTAGCGCGGTTGACATCATGTTCTATCGCGTGTTCAAGGAGCTCGGATTAAGGGATGACCAGCTGACCCCGGTCCGGACGCCCCTGGTGGGCTTCACCGGACCACCCATCAGCTCGGAGGGAATGATCACCCTGATGGTCACCGTGGGACAGGCCCCCAGGTGCCGGACCATTCTCGTTGATTTCGTGGTGGTCAAGCAGTCGTCCCCGTACAATGTGTTCTTGGGGAGACCCGCTCTGAACGCCCTCCGAGCTGTCTCCTCTACTTTCCACCTCAGAATCAAGTTCCCCACCCCTGGGGGGATAGCCGAGGTGCGCGGCGACCCAGAGGTAGCCAGGGCCTGCTACCTGGCCACTCTCCGGGGGCAGGAGAAGGTGGTCGCCCAGACAACCTGTTTAGAGCCCTACATCCCAGGGGATGAGGCCCAACTGCTGGGCACCCCGGATGAGATTGAGGAGTTCCCCTTGAGGAAGGAACGTCCCGACCAGGTCATCCGCATCGGGGCATTGCTGCCAGCGGACGAGAAGGAAGATTTGAAGGCCTTATTGAGGGAGTACTCCCAGGTCTTCGCATGGACGGTGGATGACATGCCCGGGATCCCTACGGACCTGGCGGTCCATCACCTCGACGTGGACCCTCACTTCAAGCCAGTAAAGCAAAAGAGAAGGAGTTTCGCCCCCGAGAGAAATGAGGTGATCAGGGCGGAGGTCGGCAAGTTGTTGGAGTCCAAGATTATCCTGGAGGTCTACTACCCGACCTGGCTGGCCAACCCCGTCCTGGTCAAGAAGGAGGACCTGACCTGGAGGATGTGTGTAGACTTCACAGACCTCAACAAAGCTTGCCCAAAGGACTGCTTTCCCCTGCCTCGAATTGGCAGGTTAGTAGATTCCACTGTGGGCTTTGACGTTCTATGCTTTCTGAATGCCTTTAAGGGATATCACCAGATAGAGATGGCCGAGGAGGACCGGGACAAGACCTCCTTCATCACCGAGGAGGGAACCTACTGCTACAGGACCATGCCCTTCGGATTGAAGAACGCGGGAGCAACTTACCAGCGCCTGGTGAACAAGTTATTCCAGAATCAGGTCGGCAGGAGCATGGAGGTTTATGTGGACGACATGATCGTCAAAAGTCGAACTGACCAGCGCCTCATACCCGACCTGCGGGAGGTCCTGGACATCCTACTGAAGAGCCGGATGCGCCTAAATCCGAAGAAGTGCACTTTTGGGGTCAGATCGGGAAGGTTTCTCGGTTTCCTGGTGTCCCGAGACGGAATCCGGGCCAACCCGGATAAACTCCAGGCCATCATGGACATGGCCCCTCCGAGGAGCGTGAAGGAGGTCCAGCGGCTAACAGGAAGGATGGCCGCCCTGAATAGGTTTCTCTCGCGCTCCGCGGTCCGGGGGCTGCCCTTCTTCCGAGTACTGAAAGCGCCGAAGGACTTCCACTGGACTGAGGAGTGCCAGAAGGCCTTCATCGACCTAAAAACATACTTGGCCGAGCTACCATCTCTGACAGCCCCAGAGCCGGGGGAGACCTTATTCCTATACCTATCTGCCTGCAACGAGGCCGTCAGCGCGGTCCTGGTGCGGGAGGATGAGGGGGCTCAGAGGCCGGTGTATTACGTAAGCCGAGCTCTACAGGGGCCAGAGACACGATACTCGCCAGCCGAGAAGTTGGTCCTTGCCTTGGTACATGCGGCACGCAAGCTCCGCCCTTACTTTCAGGCTCACGGCATTGTAGTCCTGACTGACCAGCCCTTGCGTCAGATACTCACCAAGCCAGAGGTCTCGGGCAGAATGACCAAATGGGCTGTCGAGCTAGCCGAGCACGACATCGGCTACCAGCCCCGCAAGGCTATCAAGGCCCAGGCCTTAGCGGATTTCCTGGCTGAAGGGGCTAGCTTGAGTCTAACCGAGCTGAGCCCCCAACACGAGGAGCGGCTGCCGAAGGAGCCCTGGGTGTTGTTCGTGGACGGGGCCTCCAGCAAGGAAGGAAGCGGGGCGGGTCTGCTACTCATTTCACCCACCGGGGAAGAACTGACCTACGCCCTCCGGTTGGACTTCCCCGCGTCCAACAACGAGGCCGAGTACGAGGCCCTGCTCACAGGGTTGCGGATGGCCCACCAGATGGGCATAACCGCGATCCAGGTCAGGAGCGACTCACAGCTCGTCGTCCTTCAAGTCCTTGGGGAGTATGAAGCCAAGGACGAGGTTATGAAGAAGTACCTGGCCAAAGTTCGAGAGGCGGTGGCCTTGTTCGAAACGTTCGAAATCGAGCGGGTGCCAAGGTCCCAGAACAAGCGGGCAGACGCCCTTTCAAAGTTGGCATCCTCCTCATTTGCCCACCTGAGCAAGGAGGTATTGGTGGAGGTGCTAAAGCAGAAAAGTATCGATCAGGTCCAGGTCCTGGCTATAGACAGCTCGGCCACCTGGATGACGCCCCTCATTGACTTCCTCAGCTCGGGTGCCCTCCCCGAAAACAAAGCTGAGGCACGCCGAATCCGGCTCCGGGCTGCCAAGTACGCCTACACCGGGGGTACCCTCTATAGGAGGTCGTATTTGTCCCCCTGGTTAAAGTGCGTGACTCCCGAAGAAGGTGATTACGTCCTGCGCGAAGTCCACGAAGGAATATGTGCGGCACACGTGGGATCTCGGGTGTTGGCCAAAAAGTGCCTCCTTTTGGGCTACTACTGGCCATCTGTCTTCCGAGACGCAGCGGATCTGGTCCGGAAATGCCGAGCTTGCCAGGTACACGCCTCGCTGCGTCATCAGCCAGCTCAGGAGATGATTCCCATCCATAGTCCTTGGCCCTTCGCTCAATGGGGAATAGACCTCCTGGGTCCCTTCCCCCGAGCCCTAGGAAGATATGAGCACCTCGTGGTAGCTATAGACTACTTCACAAAATGGGTGGAAGCGGAGCCCTTGGTCTCTATCTCAGGGAAGGCAATTCAGAAATTCTTTTGGAAGAGCATAGTTTGCCGGTTTGGGATTCCGCATGCCCTGATATCCGACAACGGCCGCCAGTTTGCCGAGAACCCTTTCCGGAGCTGGTGCGCCGAGCTCGGAATCAACCAGCACTTCACGTCGGTTGGTCACCCCCAGGCCAATGGCCAGGTGGAGAACGCCAACCGAACTGTCCTGCAAGGGTTGAAGACTAGACTGGAGTCCGCCCAATCGAGCTGGCTGGATGAGCTCCCAAGTGTCCTCTGGGCTTACCGCACTACGCCCAGGGCGGCTACTCACGAGACCCCGTTCTCCCTAACATACGGAGCAGAGGCGGTGGTGCCCGCAGAGGTTGGTCTTCCCTCACCCAGAACGCAGAACTTCGTGGCACCGTCCAACGAGGAAGAGCTTAGGTGCAACTTGGACATGCTCGAAGTCAGGCGGGAGGAAGCGGCTATTCGAATGGCTAAGTATAAAAGCCAGCTTGCTCGCTATCACAACGCCAAAGTAAAGACTATACAATACCAGCCAGGAGACCTCGTCCTGAGGAAGAACTCGACAAGCAGAGTACGCGGCTCCAACAAACTCGACCCAAACTGGGAGGGCCCCTACAAGGTCCTGGAAGCGAGTCGAGCTGGTTATTGCAAGCTCGCAAGGATGGATGGATCTGAAGTACCTCGGACTTGGCACTTCTCCAATTTGCGGTTGTTTGTAGCGTAGGTTAAACCAGGGGGTTCAGTGGCTTGTCCTCGGAAATCCGAATTTTTGTTTTTCCATTCAATCACAGCTCGTTTTCATTTTCATTTGTATTTGTTTTATTTTCCACTTTTACAACCAGCACATACACTAGCACATTCAGCAATCCCTCGCTCAACGTCCTAGTGGGAGGCTTGGGGTAGTGGGTGAAGTGTGAAGTGTTCGGCCCAGGAGGTCGGCACGAACGCACTTAATGAAGTGTGAAGTGTTCGGCCCAGGAGGTCGGCACGAACGCACTTAATGAAGTGTGAAGTGTTCGGCCCAGGAGGTCGGCAAGAACGCACTTAATGCTTAAAGTACTCGGTCGGAAGTGCGAATTGTTCGACCTAGGAGGTCGGCAAGGACGCGCTTAATATTTAAAGCACTCAGCCCCGAGGGATGAGGTGTTCGACCCCGGAGGTCGGCACATAGCATTGCGAGTGGGCAAGGAAAGAAGAAAATAACTCTTCGAAATCTTATGTATACATTGCAAGCCTATCTATTACAGAGCTTTCGAGCTGCCTATCTATTACAAAACGCCCTGCCTATCTACCGTAAAACTTCCGAGTTGGTAATCTCCTTCGATGTCTGTTCTACCTGCGGGTGGCCCGACCGGGGTGGAAGCTGAAAGTACACCTCAAGCATGTTGAGAGGCGTATGGTGAAGGCTATTCAGGAGCCCGGGAGCAGGGAACCCATTCCGTCCTGGATGGACCTCCAAGAGCATTTTCAACTGGAGCATGGTCACATCCTTACAAAAAGACAGAATGGGCTTCTGGAGTGGCCACCGCCCTAGGCCACCGGCTCTTTCCCGGCAGCTCTGCCTGGAGACCCGTCCTCCTCCAGGGGAACCTCCTCTAGGTCTGCTCCTACGTCGGTTCGGCGGACCAGGCTCTTCAGGGCATGCCCCTTCCGGTACCCATCAAAGAGCCAGTCCAGCCTATCCTCGGCTGCAGGATCGTAGTCCTTGAAGTCCGCCACGTTGAAGCCGGGTAGGTTGAGGCCCTGCACCTGGGTCAGGGCCCGCGTAGAGCCAACCTGGAGGATGGGCTGGTTGAGGAGGGCGATGTCCACCTCGAACTGATCGGAGGAGATAAACTCCCGAACAGCCTTCTTCCGCTTTCGGCTGACGGTGCCGGAGAGCTCCACGGCATGCTCCTCCTTCAGCCTGGCCACACCAGCCCTCTCCTGGTCGAGTTCCGACCTGGTGGAGGCGAGCTGGACCTGGGCGGCATCCATCTCCTTCTCGGCCTTGTCTAATTTGGCCTTAAGGGAGCTGGCCTCCTGGAGGGCCTGGGAAAGCTTCCTCTCCACCTCCAAGTTCTTCTTCCTCAACTTCTCCAGGTCGGGAGACAGCTCGGAGAAGCGGGTAGCCAGGGCGGCACCAGCAGCGTTGGACTGGAAAAGAGAGAGAGCAGATCAGCATGCCACATCACTTAACCCAGACACGGGGGTGAAATCAACCCAGGGGCGATACTTACTTGGGCCTGGGCGGTGTAGTACGCGTCCAAGAGCTCAGAGGGGCTGGCCAGCTCCATCCACTTCCTGTCCCTAGGAAGGACCGAGCCCACCATCAGCTCGCGAGCCACCTCGGGGAACTGGGCTCGGTCGTTGATGGAGAGTTTCCAAGATGGACAGAAGTGGCGGGGGTCATGCATCGTGGGGGCTTGGCCTGGCTTCAGGGGAGCTATGTGGCGGAAGTGCCACAAGCTCGGGGGAGCCGACTCCTGGACCTGCTCCTCGGCAGAGCCCACGCCCAGGTGGACTGGTCCCCCGGAGACCCGCGCAAGAGGAGGAGGCTGTGCGGAGACTAGGGCGAGCCTCTTCTGCCCAGTCTGAGAGGGCTCGTCCCCTCTGCCCCTCTTTTGACCGGCCGCCTTCTTTTTGCTGGCGGCCTGCTTGGAGGGGGATGGTTGTGATGTCTCCTTCTGGGGGGCTGAGCCGCCCCCCGGGGTGGAAGCCCCACCTGGGGCCCCCCGAGCAGCTCCGGGCTGGGAGTCGGGAGTGGCCTCCTCGAGAGATGCGCCCAACAGCTGGGAGAGCTTCCTCACTGAAATGAACACCAGGTCAGCCAAACGAAAGACAGTAAAAGGCAAAAAAGGGAAAATCTATACGCTATGAATAAAGACAGGGACAGAGCCAGCGTTACAGGTGTCGAGTTTGGGCTGGGGGGTCGCCACTTCCCCAGAGGATCCGGACAACGTCCCCATCAGCCCTGTTGCGGAGATCTGCTCGGTAGAGATCCTGGTAACATCGAGCTTCACCTTGGAGCCCAACAGCGGGCTGAGGGTCTCGTAGTCCAGGTCCTTTGGGTAGGGGTCGGCCTTGACCCCCCCAACCTTCCACACATTGGGGGGAAAATGTGTGGATCTGACAAAGAAGAAATCCTCCTTCCAATCCTTAACGGAGGAGGGGAGGCCGAAGAACAACTCCTGGGCCCCTTTCCCTCCCTTGGTCTGGGGGCCCCGGCGGGAGAAGTAGTACCATCCCGGAAGGGAGGACTTAAGAATGAAGGCGGCTCGGAAAAGGGAGAGAGAGTAGGGGATGTCGCAGAGAAGGCAGTAAATCAGGAATCCGGTGATGATCCTGATGGAGGTAGGGTGAAGTTGGGTGATTCTGAGCCCCCAGTAGGTCAGAATATGGGTCAGAGCTGGATGGATGGGGAGACGGAGCCCTGCGATGAGCTGCTCCCTGTAGATGGCCACGAAGCCTGGGGGAGGTCGGCAGGCTCGGTCGTCGGGCCCGGCCGCCCTCGGCTCGAAGGCCGGAGGGATGGAGTACGACTCGGCCAGCTCGGCCACGTCCTGGGGCAATAGGGTGGCCTCCTGTAGGTCTGGGTAACCGTAGGAGAATTCGGGATCCTCCCCCTGCTCCGAGGTAGGGGTCCCCTCAGAGGGATCCCTGTCTTCCCCAGCTCCGCCCTGGGCCCTGCCAGGGGAATCATGGGGGGACTGGGGAGAGGAGGTGGTTGCGGCCTCTCGCTCGAGGTAGGCGTCGAGCTCAGCCGTTTCCTCTAGAGCGCGGGCAGAAAAAGGATGGGATGAAGGAGACTGGGGTGGAGGAGAGCTCATGGTGTCAGTAGGCTCGGGCAGGTCTGAGGTGTGGAAGCTGGGACTAGAAGCAGAAGAAGGGGAAAGAGGGGGAGGAGAAGATGGTGACGAAGATGAGGGTGAAGGCGAGGAAAGAGCGATGATTCGGGGAGCTCTGCGGCGGACTGATACTATAGCAACAGAGGAGGAAGAATGATCCGACATAAAAAGTAGGAGGTAGCAGAGGGCAAAAAAGACACTGCAGAGGGGGAAGATGAATCGCAGAAAGGACTTACTGAGAACGGCAGAAGAAGGACTGAAGGCTCGCCGGAATCTGGGCACAGGACGCCGGAGGTTGCTGGAAAATGGAAATGTGAGTGCACAGGGAGCGTGATAACTTGAAATGCACAAGAAGAAGCGGAAATGGCAAATGGGACAGATGAGAATTTGGCATCCCCTATTTATAGGGGGAAGAGTGGAGGGAAAACGGTTGCGTGAATTTGAACCGACCCCCATGTGAACGCACTTAATGGAGGTACGGAAACCGAGGGACGCGACCATTGAAAGGAACGGGCGACGCTTCCCAATGACAGCCCTGCGCTGGAGGTGACCGCGGCAGAGCAGTGTAATGATGGTCTTCCACGTGGTTAGGGGATAGATCAGGTCTGCCCGGGAGCCTGACCTAATCTAGGGGGCTAGTGCAGAGGCCCCATCCTGGGCCCGTACACGTGGCAGCCCAGGGGCGATCCGAGCTGGGCTTGCGCCTCGGGCCCACGGGGAGCCCATCCAGGGTGCGCGGCCATTAGGGCTCCGGGAGACCCCCGAGAGCTATCTGGGGCAAGTCCCGGAACGTACGGAGGTCGGACTCCTAAACGGGTATAAATGGTAGCACATACCAACTGTACAAGGTACGCTCACTATTGGCAATTGACCCCCGTCTGCCTCACCGGTAGTACTCCCCCTACTCCCCGGAAAACTAACTTGATCGTCGGAGTGCCCTCGGGGACAACCTCAGGGCCCCCTTCGTTAGTTCACTCTTGTTCGTTTAGCAGGCTTGGACCCAGCTCTCCCATCAGCACCCCGAGCTCATCAGCTCAGCTCGGTCAGGGGAAGCTCCGTGCTTCTTCAATTACCATAAGATAAGATAATGGTCTCGCTCTTTATTTTCATATTCTTCCTTGATACCTTATATCTCTGACAAATCTCCCACGCTCCTAATTTGTCACAAAGATATCTTGCAATATACATAATTAGGGATGCTAATGAGAACCAGCCTTTAAAAGAACCACGCCTAAAGAAGCTTAGCTCATGCTATATAGAAGTAGTATCTATCATGCATTTTTTTGACATATTTAACTGGCATATACGTAAATAAACTGTGTATTTTTTTTTTTTGTCAAATGATAAACTGTGTATTTGTATGGTGGTTTATCTGCCAAATTTTATTTAACTACGTCATAAACGCGTTTTTCAATAATCTTTTATTTTTTCAATCATTTTTTAAAATCTCACGTGTATTATATAAAAAAAATGCTATAGTATTTTTTCAAAATATTATTCTAAATAATCTCCTATCCAAACACACTCAATACTTCACATTGCTATGTTTCCATTAAGAATTTGTTAGCTATTATTATCAAAATTTTCTTTCAGAACCATCTAAGATGATGAATGAAAGAAAAAGTTGAAGAGTCCTCATAAATAAGTCCTTATTGACCATTTAGATACTCTTCACGTGCCATTGTTAAAAGCGTAGTTGTTAGGATCGTGATTCGGATTGTAGGATCGTATAATCCTATGATACAGATTAAGGTTAACGATCCAGATCGTAAATAGGATTGAAATTTGGCTTTAAATTAGTAAGATTGATAGGATCGCGGTTCAGATCGTATGATTGTATGTTTTTACAATTCTACTATTTTCAAAAAATTAGGTAACGACCATATCTTTGTGTAGAAAACTCGAAATTGAGTGCTGTTTGTTGCGTTGTAAACTATATTAAAAGGGCTTTAAATCCATGTAAATAACCCACTCCTATTCCAAACTTACAAATTTTGATGAATCCTTAAATTTGACTCATATGTTTCACTAGAGTGAATAGATAATGATTTTTGCAATAGGTTATCACTTAAGGCTAGTGTTTGATGTCTTTATCATAATAAATTAATATGGTTTTGAGTCTTTAGGCTATAAATTTGAACCCAAAATACATGTTTTTTTGTGCATAAAGTCACTTCTCAAAATTTTTTTAAATTATTTGTCTATTTTATATCGATTTTTGAGTCAATTAAAATATAGTTGAAACATTTCGCTATATATGTAATATTTAATTATCCTATTATATAAAAAATGATGTAATAATCGATCAATGAATCATAATTAACTAAATGTATGGTGTTTAATTGTTTTATTAATCAGATGATTTATACACATATAAAGTCAACTTTTCTATGTATATTGTCCCATAATTGAATTTGTATTTAGAACAAGAAAGAACAAGTTGTTTAGTTTAATCAAAATACATTTTGAATATATTACAAGTAGTCCCAAATTTTTATGTAATTTTCAAATTGCCTTAAATACTTTATATAGCACAATTTTAACCCTGGTTGACAATATCATTATATTGATTGCACATGAATTACATTATATGTTACTATATTTGTGAATTTCAAATTTAAAAACTATAAATATGACAATTTATTACATTTTTGGTCGAATTTATTGGTTCTACGATCTGATCCTACCAACTAAAAATCGATTCTGTATAAGATTCCAATTTTGAAAACCTTGGTTAAAAGCTAACTTTGTAGACATCAAGTTGCAAGGGTAGCTGTATGCAAGTTGACGAGGTGGATATATAAAATAATAAAAGTGATAATTTCAAAAAGGGATAATTTTGAAAACCTCCCTTGAAATTTTTGAGAGTCTCACATTCCTCTCCTGAGGTTTCCAAAATATCAGAAACTTCCCCTAAAACTAAATGGGCAATCTCGAATCCGACCTAATTCAAAAATAAAAATAATAAAAAATTGGAAGTTGGAGAGAGAAAACAACTTGATACCACAAATCCCCTTATTCTCTTGCATTAGTGAAGTTCCAGGAAAAGGACAAGTAATAACTTTCAATAGCAAATCAGCATATTTGTAGCCTCTCACTCGTTTGCAGAGTATAAATAAATGAGTTAAGTACACTGATTTGGGATCTTACTATATAAAGCAACCCAAGTCATAAAAGAAACATAGAATTAACTAAGAATAATTTGGTGGAGGCTTAGCAAACCAAGTCATACGAGAAGTAGAAAATTCGCTAAACATAATCTACTATACACAAACAACAACTATATCTGTGAGAACTCAAAAATTTTCACATTTGCTCAGCATTATTTTATTTCTTTGCCTATATTTTATACTTTCTTTGGAAATATTAAATTTTCTATGCATTTTTAGAAGTAAGTACAGTGTTAAAATCATTTTTCCTAGTATGAGTTAGTGTACGTTAATTTGAAATGCATTCTAGACGTGGGACCCGCTAGTGCGCTTAGTACGATAAACTTTTTGGCGATTAATTGAATTTTTTATTTGGAGATATTATTTTACAAGGTGCTAGGAGATAATTAGAGGTTAGTTAGATAGATTAACCATTGGAAGAAAGAAGATAAGTTTGAACCATTAAAAGTGCCAAGTGTCGCGATACGATTGGAAGTTGGACTTGCCTAACTTTCTTTACCTTTACTAAAACCTTAATTTTGACCAATTTTTGCTTCATTCTTTACCTTCTTGGCCGAGCTTCTTGAAGAGAAAAGCCAAGGGAGAAAACTTCATTTGCCAACTTCAATTTGCTTCAATCTTGAGTTCTAACCAAGTAAGTTGCAAAATACACCATCAAAGTTGCTAGATAAGGAGGATTAAAGCTTCTAGTGGAGGGATTTGTGAAAGGAAACCCTAAATTATCATCTTTCTTGAGGTGTTAAGGTACTTTGCTTACAAACTTCCTCTTTGTTCATGCTAATGTCAAATTAGTGGTTTGTGGTGGTTAAATATGTTATTGTATGGAAGATTTTATGGTTTGAGGTAGAATTAGCTAAATTTCTGTTTTTTTTTTTGGGAATTTTCTGTTTTTATATGATATTGGTTGGCCATGAATGATGGCTTGATATGGTGAGAAATGAAGCATTTGTGTGTTAGTTGTAGTTGTTTGCGGAAAATTTCAGACTTTGTGCGAAAATTCCAGCTTAGGGTTAGTAATCTGCCCTGATTTTGCACTACATATTCGTCCTTGAACGAGGCCGAATCAGCCTTTTCCCAAAACATGAAAGTTGTTGGTAATTGAGTTGTCTAGCTACCTGTAAAATTTCAGCTCAATTGGAGCACTGTAACATGTAAAATGACCAAAAAATCCTTGACTGCCCATGAGCCCTGTTCCGCGGACAGCTTTCTGTTTTCGTGGAGATTTTCATTTTTTGACCCTGAAAATGCATTATTTGGCTTTGGAGGTCTTCATAAGAAATGTAGGTATATGTCTTGGCTTCGAAACGCCATAAGATTTGTTGCAATCCGATAAGTGTACCTTCAATTGTGGTTGTTATACCGAAAGATGTATTTTATCGCCTATAATTTGTATATGAAATTGTGGTTGTTTTGGAATGTGAGTTGGTGTTTGATTGTAGGATGGAAAGTAAAGAAAGTAAGGGGAGATGCTGTCCACTTGTTTTCTTGTAGTTTGAGTGTGTAAAAGTGAGATTTGACATGTGATTTGGTGATGCGTTGGACTTACTTTGCTTGGACATACTTAGGTCCACTTAATGGTGTTATTTGAGCTACCTTTCATTTGAACTTCTACACTTTTGCATGGTGAATGAGACAACCGTTTTAAGCATGATACTTATCTACAAATGTCAAGTTTTGCACTTCAAATGGTTACTCATTTCTTTCCGAAACAAAGAAGAATTGCCTAGGGTTTCTTGGCCGAAAACCTAATTTCATCACGCGAGGCTTTAGGTGTGAATTTAGGGTTTCTTTATTTTCCTTTTCTCGGCCGTAAAATCTACATGTATACTTTTTACTTTAAAACTCACATTTATATATTGTACTAGTAAGTATTCGGATTTTCTTTGACTTACTTAAACTCTTGATGGTTGAACTGTGATAGTTTCTCTTGGTTATTAGGGTTCCTTGGTGATTGAGGGTATTACCCGGAGGGTTCCTTTGGGCGTTATTTTGCGTAAATAGGTGAGTATTCCTTGTTTGTTATATTTTCATTGACTATGTGACTTGTTCTTGATTATATGACTTGTTATGAATGAATGATAACATGTTACAAGGTTTCAATGATTGCTTAAAATGAGTTTTCTAGGCGAGTATGTACTTTATCGCACTCGACCTAAATGAAATGTGAAATTTTCAATGATTGAATGATTATATGTGCATGAATGTAAGTCTCTTGGCTAAACTGGACCCTGCCCTTCGTTACTGATCGACTCGAGCCAGAAGCGGACTCGGTCGGGTGATTTAGTGACCTTGGGTGAACGTTGGGTATACTCGAGTATTACCTTGTAGTCTGTTGGAGCTTGGCCAACGTCCAGGAGGGGGTGAAATGAAATGAATGAACGAATGTCAATGTAAATGAAGGATTTTACTTATCAAAATGCATTTTCAAACGATTGGAGGAATAAAGAAATGAAAGGAGAATGAATGAACGAATGAATGAATGGCTCCATGTGAGCACGTATCCTTTTAATGAATGTTATTATTGTTTTATATTGTCATGTTTCTTGAATTACTTGCTATCTATGGTTAACGTATTGAACTCATTGTTTGTTTATGTGTTTGGAACCTCACCGAGCTTTTAGCTCATTCCGTTAGTTTTGTTTCCTTAACAGGGGATGCGAGCAAGGACGAGAGCTCTGTATAAACTAGTTTAGTCTAGTTTTTTGGATTCTTTTGTAATGGTTCTCGCTCTAACACTTGGCAAGGGTTGGATGTATGAGGATTGGGAACCTTTGTATATTTGAATTTTGTAATTCCTTTGGAGATAGGAATGTATATAAGTTTATGTTTTAAGTTTGAGATCGTTATTCGCTTGTTTTGTAAATTTTATCTTCAATTCCTTGAGGTGAATGACTGAGTCCCGGCAAGAGTTGGGCAGGCGGTCCGCCGAACCTTTTGGTTCGGCTTAGGGTAAGGTGGGGCTGTCACAATATCAATATAGGCTACCAAGGAATATTGAAAAATTCCAAAATTCTTACAGACTAAACTGGTAGAGGTTTAAAGAACTCTTCAATTCTTAGACACAGGTGACAATCCAGAACTTTCTATGCCATGTATCAAGCTTTTTTGCCATATATCAAGAATGGCTTAAAGAGACTAATTGAAATCTTTCTAGGCCATATATCAATCACCAAGTGGCGCTTGAATTTGGTGCCATTTTGTTTATGGCATTTTAGATATTAATTAAAGGAATCTAAATTTAACTGTATTTATAACTAGCTTAACTAAATTTGTCTAGATAATTGCGAAATATCCGGCAACTTATGAGAGTATTTAAGTCTTTTCACCCATGATGATGTAAGAGATGGGACCCAATATTCTAGCGGGGGAGGTTTTTGATAAACCTCATGGAAGAGGAGTGAGACTGTCAGAAATCTCACGGGAGGTTTCTGAAATCATCCCTTTCAAAAATCTCCCCTAAAGTTTCCAATAATTTCAGTAAACTTTCTCAAGATTTTAAAAATTATACTTACCTCTTTGCTACCTAAAATGACAATATTAGTCTTACCATTTGAATAAATCTCCTTGTCGGGCATATATATAGAAAAAATGGGATTTATAATTATTTTTTCTTTTCCTTTTCTCTTCTTATTCCTCTTTTTTATAATTTATGAGTAAAATTACATAACTATAAACTATAAATATTGATTCTAGTCGCTATCATTATCAAATGTTGAACTATTGATTTTGTTTTTACAACTTTGAATGTGATCCAATTTTTTGTTTATCTTTCTTTTTCTTTGTATCAAAAGCAACAATAACTTAAAAAGAAATTGTCCAAAACTACTAATAATGATTGATAGTTCCAACAATTCAAAAATTTACAAACTCTAAAAGGATTATGTTAATATTTTCTTCTCCAACTTTGAGGGAATATATATACCCAATAAAACACTATGTATAGTAGCCTATCATATTGATAAAACTATTGTAATAATGGCTTGTTAAATAATAAATATAGGTATTGAAAATTTGATTATTTTTATATTTGTGCTATATATTTTACAATTATTTTGGAAAGTACTATAAATATTATAAACTGAGGACATTTTAGGATGTTCATTTATATTTTTGACCAAGTCTAAGGTTTGTTACTAAATGTGTCAAATTAAGGGAGGTGATTGTAATTTTTGAAACTTTAGGGGAGCTCAGTAAAATTATTAGAAACCTCAGGGGAGGTTAAAGCAATTATGCCAGAATAAGATCAATTCTCAAAATAAAGAGTCAAACATTTTGGCTAACGTGCGTGGATTGGTCCTACGCGTTTTCGTTTGTTTCCATTTTCCTGTCTTTCTACTTCTGCTAAGCAAGGCCCCTGTTGGTAATTGCATTGTCCAGATCAAAGTTAATGGTATTGCAATTTCTATATTGCTAAAATTCTTTGTCGATTCCAGGCACCGGATCCAAATTCCGAATCCAAGTATCACTTGAGCTACATCTCTACTGAGCCTAAAATTTAATCTTACCCTGTATTCTGACGAGAATCACTGGAAAGAAAATGCTAAAAAGACGCAGAGGAAGTGTTGGTAAAGCCATGGCTATGCTGCTTTTCGGCCTCATTTGGTTATCATTTCTTGCAGATGTAGGGATTGTAGCAGCCCAAGATGAATGCTTGCCCACCCGGTGCGGCAACGGCACAGAAATCCGGTTCCCCTTCTGGCTAAAAGGGCATCAGCCGGATCGTTGCGGCTATCCAGGCTTTGAGCTAACTTGCTCTCCCAGCAACGCCACAGAGATGGAGCTCCAGTACCCGATTACGGCTTCAACCAACAATATAGTGATCCCTTTACGCGTTACACTTGGGATTTATGAGATTGATTACAAATCCCAGGTGTTGACCAGTGATAGAATTACTGTTCCTGAATGCCTCCCCAGGCAGGTTCCTCAGGTGAATTCATCTGCCTCGCCATTCGGGGTAGTTAGTGTCTTCAGTATTGATGGCTTCAGTTTGTTTAATTGTTCTACTTCTTCCAACAACGGTACTAGAATTCATTCCAGAATTGGATCGCCTGTTCCTTGCCTTAGTTCCCCTGCATTCCAAGTCCTTTACTTGGATTCCATCTATAGTATTTCTGACTTTGCGCAGCCATCTTGTGTAAAGATGTACAACATTTCTTATGTTCCAAAAGCTGTGTTTACTGGGCAAGAGCAATATGAACATTATAGTCCTTATGATTATGTTCGTCTCAATTGGTCCAAACCATCTTGTGCAAATTGTGAGGCAAAAGGGGAGTATTGCAGCTTAAAGATCAATGGCACAAATGATGAAACGGAATGTGTTGACATTCCTATCCAGCCTGGGGATGGTACTTGTCTTCATCGTGTATACTTTTCCATTCATGCTTCAAACTAATTTGCCTTGATATGTCTATACAGATTAAGACACACTTGCGTCAACTATTTAAGTAGAATAAGATAGTTTATGTCATAATTTGTAGATATGTTGGCACTTTTAGTTCTTGGGTATCAACGCCATATGCAGAATGGTTTGACCAGTGTGTTGCCTGTTATGTTGCAGGTTCATCCAACAAAAAAGCAATAATTGCCGGTGTAACAGTAGCTGTGGTCGTTGTATTCACAGTTCTCCTTGTGTTGTCTGTCGTTTTCATATCGGAAAAAAGAAAGAAAGAGGAGCAGAAAAAGTTTGAGAAATTTCTGGAGGATTACAAAGCTCTGAGGCCTATAAGATTCTCTTATGCTGATATAAGAAAAATAACATGTCAATTTAAGGAGAAATTAGGCCAAGGAGGTTATGGAACAGTGTACAAAGGAAAGATCTCTGATGATACATTGGTTGCTGTTAAGGTCCTCAGCAATTTTAAAGGGAATGGCGAAGAATTCATCAATGAAGTAGGTACAATTGGCAGAATTCACCATATAAATGTGGTTCGGCTGGTGGGATTTTGTGCAGATGGCTACAGGCGGGCACTCGTGTATGAGTTCTTGCCAAATGATTCCCTCCATAAGTTCATATCTTCCGGGAAGCAGCTGGTTCGTTGGGAAATGCTGGAACAAATTGCCATTGGCATAGCCAAAGGGCTTGATTATCTTCATCAGGGATGCAATCAAAGAATTCTTCACTTTGATATTAAACCACATAATATCTTGCTAGATCAGAATTTTAGTCCTAAGGTTGCTGATTTTGGCCTGGCCAAATTATGTTCGAAGGAGCAAAGCATAGTGTTCGTGACTGCTGCCCGAGGGACAATAGGCTATATTTCAGCTGAGATGTTCTCTAGAAACTATGGTAATGTATCTTACAAATCTGATGTTTATAGTTTCGGCATGTTGTTGCTTGATATGATTGGAGGAAGAAAGAACTTTCACGCTGGGGCAGATGATAGCAGTCAAATCTATTATCCAGAGTGGGTGTATAATCAACTGGAGAAAGGAGAAACCTTTTCAATCCAAATTGATGAAGAGAAAAACAGTAAAATATTCAAGAAATTGGCAATTGTGGGGCTTTGGTGCATTCAGTGGTATCCTGCTGACCGGCCTTCCATGAAAGCTGTGATTCAAATGCTGGAAGGAGAAAACTTGCCAATCATGCCGCCAAACCCTTTTGCTTCCTCAAAAGTTGGAAAGACTGATGGAAGCTTTTCCACTTGGGAGGGAGATAGCATTTCTGAAGCAATTGAGGGCAATTGTTAACCTTTTTTTTTTTTTTTCCTGTGGTAGTATATCGTTTACTAATATTCAGCATATATCAAATACATTCAGGCTAGAAAATGCTGCTTTCTTCAGAAATGTTCCCACTTCTGCTGTTAGAATTGTTTCTGATAGTGTTAGTTTAATCATAGCTGTGGAATGTGGAGGCTCCCTGCTATGGAATTCAAGTGTTTTGGACCTTTGGTACTGTGTAATGGGTGTATAGATGAGGATTTACTGATGTACATACGGCTGTTGTGCCTTGATTAATAAAAAGTTACTTTGCTAAAAAAATAAAGTCATCTTTTCAGTTCTTCGTTTACTCATAGCTAGTTTGGGAGTTTAGAATAGAAAAGAAAAGAAGAGAAAGGGTTAGAAAAGAAAAGAAAGGATGAGAAAGGATTTAAGTTTCTATCTAAGTTGTTTGGAAGTTTTAAAAAAGAAAAGAGGGTAAGTGGTTTTCTTTTGTTTGGGAGTTGAAAACAGATGAAAAGAAAAGATGTTCAAATAGGTTATTTTACAAAATTGTCCTTTTTGTAAATAAATGTGAATTAAGTAAGCTAAGGGACTCATCGGGAATTAAAAATTTTTGTATCATGATTTTGAAGGTAATATTGTCATATTGAAAAATTCACTTAAAGCACCGTCCCTTCCTTCCTTTTTCGCCCAACTTTGGGCGGAAAGTTTTCCAAATACACGAGAGAGAAGTGAAGTCTTTCCAAATTCTTTCTTTTCCTTCTCTTTTTGGCTTTCAAATGATGGAAAAAATTTATAATCCTTTCAAAACCTTTCTTTTCTATCAATTTCCTTCCTCCCAAACTAGCTATCAGTCTCTGGAATCATTCATCTTAGCTGCAAACAACATCTGGGAACTGTTCACAGTAGTCACCACTTACCAACGAAATATGTAGCAACAGCCTATCTTGTTCAAACTCCATCTTCTGATTGTATCGCAGGCAAAGCCCAAAAGATTAGTTTTTTTCAGAATCATGTATTGTAGGAGCCACCTTGTTTTGGACCCCATGACATGGAGGAAACACGAGGCCATTTCCTCTTGTGCAGGTAATAGAACCCTTCATAATTGACTGTCTCCTCCTAAATGGTCCATATTCATTTGTATGCTGACAACCTTAGCTACCCTAACATGTTATTGAGCTAAAATTGGATCCAATTGGGTTCGATGAACAGATGAAGTGATTACTAGCTGTTTGTGGGATCTGCTTCTTCTTCATTTTCTGGTTTTAGGTATTAATCTGTTCTTCTTCTTCTTCTTCTGCTTTTTTTTTTTTTTGTGAGGATCCAATCTTTTGATCTCAGGAATGCTACTGCATCTATTCTAATGCAACTGTCGGATTAGAATGGATTGCAATGCATGTATTCAAGTTATCTTTGTGAAAGAGGTAAAAGGAGTCGGTAGAAAGAAAAGTTAAGAATGACACAATAATAGAGCCAACATTGACCTTGTAATTTTCCTGGTTGCCTGTTCTTCATCTGCCGCTCCAGAAGCATTGGGGGTTTACAGCCTTCTTTAACAAGAGGGTAAAATTGGTTCGATGAATGTTGAATTTAACTTCCTTTTAATTTAGAAACCTGCAATATAGCCTCTTATGATTTCGATTAAATTAAAAATTGGATGAAAAGCGTTCAAATTAATTATCGTACGTGAAATGTCAATATTTCCTTTGTTATATGACCAAAAACACCTCTAAAAATATGACAAAAAAATACCTATAATAAAAATTTTTTGTATATATATTATTCAATAAAATATTTTAAAAATATATCAAAAATAGCTAATCCAAATCGAGTCACGGTGACATTGAGGAAGGCAAACGAGCCTTCTACAGTTCTACGTCTACATGGACACGACATCCGTACTACATTCATCAGAGTTAAATAAGCTAAAACCAAGGGGGTTAATTCCACTTTGTCCCCCCAAACTTTGGACGATTACCCACTTAAGTCCCTAAACTTCAAAATGGGACACTTAAGTCCCTAAACTTATAAATACCTTCCACTTAAGGAAAATTGTTAACAAATCTGAATGCCGTTGGTGGTCGAAGTGTCCCATTTTATGAGGATTTAGGGATTAAAGTGTCTCATTTTATAAGTTCAGAGACTGAAGTGGGAGGTATTTATAAGTTTAGGGACTTAAGTGTCCCATTTTGAAATTTAGGGACTTAAGTGGATAATCGTCCAAAGTTTGGGGGGACAAAGTGGAATTAACCCAAACCAAGGAGAGCACGTCCACTTTATTTATTTATTTATTTATTTTTATTTCTGTTTTTACTCGGTAAGAAGTAAGAACATTTTTTAACAGATGCTTCAAGGGATATTCTTATGCATATAACTTACCATTTCAATGCAGATTGACATTTATTTTTCTCTCTTTTATAATCAGTTTCCTAATTTAGCTTGATTTTGTTCAAAATGTTAACACCTCAATTAGTGGATGTGTTGGATACCTGTTACTCAAACTCTTATTTATAATATATACTCCCTCCATTCCTTATTAGATGACCTGAATAACTAATTCTCTTAGATTAAGAAAGTTGGTTATTTTCTAAAAGTCAACAAAAGATGTGTAATGGTAGAGCGTTGAGTTTAGTGTAAACTCTTTTGTTTTTCGAGTCACATTTTAGATTTCCAAAGTTGCTCTCGCAATCACTTAATTAACTTATGATATCTGATCATATGTTGCTTATATTGCTAACCATAACTAACTTTCAACCATAATCACTACAAACATTTTAACCACCAAGTACATCAAAATTTTATTTAAAAATTTTTAAAAGATCAAAGTTTATTCTTTTATTTATAAAAATTTTATACTAATTTGTTTCATATAAAAAAATGATTTTTCATAAATTGTGCACACATATCGAGTGCACCTTATCACCAGCATTAAATGAACATGGGACCTTTGTTGGTATTTTTTTTTGTCAACACAGGGGTGTCCGGGTTAATCTTTACGGGGTCCGACTAATCCCCTGCGGCCCGGGCCTTGGTGCCCCAACCCGACCCAAGCACGGTAAGTGCGCGGAGGAATCTAGTAGCGCAGGGACTCGAACCTGGGACCTAGAGGTTTACCAGGAGGAGGTGCTGCCGCTGGATCATTCACGCGAGAGCTTGTTGGTATTCAGTAATACACTACTGTACTTTGCATCTCACTGAATTCATTGACCAGGTATTCCTTGACCAGGTTCATTTATGTCACTGCTCACGTTTCACCAGGATTTATTGTACTCCCTCCGTCTCACTTTGACAGTTCTATTTCTTTTTTCACACAATTTAAAAAAAAGTAGTTAACTTTGTTGGAAAAGTAAATTTATAGATTGCTATTTTTCTAAAATACCTTCACATTAAATATGGTGCAATTTTATGGGAACTTGAATTGATAGTAAAAAAAGAATCAACTCTCATTAAATGGGATAGGTTTATAGTAACAACTAATTATATTGAATAAGGGTATTTTAGGAAAATTAAAATACAACTATATTCTTCAATTGGAAAGTGGACTACAATTTGGGACAGATGAAAAAGGAATACAGACTATCAAAGTGGGACGGAGGGAGTATGATGTGCACATATGGCTAAATCACAGAGACCTCCCTAAAAGATTGCTGTAATTGCAAAAACTCATCTTAAGATTATATTTGTGAAAGTAATCCTATAGTTTAAATTTCAACTTATAAAAGTACGAACGAAACTATTGTCATAGCATATGTTAGACAATATAACAAAGTTAAACAAAAGTGGTAGTTCGGATGACTAAAATAACACATACTCCTTCCGTCCCATTTTGATAGTCCCGTTTTCCTTTTTCGTCTGTTTCAATTGATAGTCCACTCTCCAATTGAAAAATATAGTTGTATTTTAATTTTTTTAAAATATCCTTATTTGATGTAAGTTGTTGTTACTATAAACCTATCTCATTTAATGAGAGTTGATTCTTTTTTACCATTAATTCAAGTTCCCATAAAGTTGTACTCTAATTAATGTGAGGGTATTTTAGAAAAATAGCTACCTAAATTGATTGTTCCAACAAAGTTAACTATTGTTTCTTAAAGAGAAAATGACCTGTTTCATCCCTTACATTTCGTAAAAATATTCTTTTCGTCTCTCACTTTTAAAATGAAGCAAATTCGTCCCTGACATTTAAAAATTAAAACTATTACATCCCTGAACCTAATTTTCAATCTGAATCAAACCATCTAATAACCCAGTAATAAATTTTGAAAATAGAATTGATAGATCATTCAGTCAATTTCATCATATTCATATGACATTTATTAATCCAAAAAAATAAAAATTATAACATAAAAGGCCATTCTTTGTTTTGGAATAGTAAAGTTTTTTTTTTTTGGATAAATCTTTTCATGCACCGTTAGTATATCTGCTTGCGAATCTAGATGTGTATCATAAATATAAAATTTGATGTTTAAATTTAAATTAAAATGATATGGCTATACATAAAACCATCAGTGTATATAATGATAATGTAGAAAAGATTAATCTTTCTTTTTTATGTTATAATTTTTTATTTTTTATTTTTAGGTTCATTAAATTTTACATGAATATCAAGTTGAGTTAACCAAGTGATCTACCAATTACACCCCCAAAATTTGTAATCAGGTTGATTGGTGGTTTGATTCAGATTGAAATTTGGGTTCAAGGATGTAATAATTTTAGTTTTTAAATGTCAAGGACGAAATTGCTTCATTTTAAAAGTGAGGGATGAAAAGAATATTTTTGTGAAATGTTAAGGATGAAACCGATCATTTTCCCTTTCTTAAATTGTGTGAAAAAAATCAGAACTATCAAAGTGGGACGGAAGGAGTATCACTCAAATTATCAGAGAATAGTCACTTCTTTTTTTTTTTTTTTGCCTTATCTCCGTGAGAGGTTGTGAATCTTACAAAAGAAAAATGAAATGACTTGAGAGTCCCAACCAATAAGTTAATAGTGATTGTCGCTTTCATATTGTGCATAAGGGGTTAAATGTGAGAGTCCTAACAATAATGAATTCTAAAAACAATTTTCAAGAATATAAACGTAAAAGACCAGAAATTGCATGCAATGATGCAGTGAAAATTGAAAATCTCCAATCCGGCAATCCCCCAAGTCTTCCCACAAAATATATTAGCCAACCATCACAAAAGTCTTCCCATTTCACAGTTCAGGAAAATGGCTTCAACCCAAGATGAACAAAACAACAAGTCAACCAACCGGGCATTGGAGCCGGATCTGGATATTCCAAACCAGCCTGGGCTTGAATTCGCCCAGTTTGCAGCCGGGTGCTTCTGGGGAGTGGAGCTGGCTTTCCAAAGACTGGAAGGTGTTGTGAAAACTGAAGTGGGTTATTCTCAGGGACACGTTGATAACCCGAATTACAAGTTGGTTTGTACCGGATCCACTAACCATGCTGAAGTGGTTCGGGTTCAGTTTGACCCTACTGTTTGCCCGTACACTAATTTGCTCTCTCTTTTCTGGGCTCGCCATAATCCCACCACTCTTAATCGCCAGGTTTCAAATGATTTGGCTTTCATATATATTTTTTTGTTTCATTTTCTGCTTTTTTTTTTAATTTGTTTGTTAGTTAATTTTTATTTAATTAATTCATATGAATCCTTTATTTTAGTTGAAGAAAAAGTTAAATTCCAAATTTAGTAATTATTTTCTGGTTTCTGTTTCAATTATGGATTTTTGGGCAGTGAATTTGTTTGTCAGAGGGGATTGGAACGGGAAAAAAAGTTCTTTTTTTTATTATTATCTTGGAACGGAAAGTTTCTTTTTGTTGTTTTTTTTTTTGCAAATTTTTTTGGTTTGAGTTTGAAACGAATAAATTTGACATGGGTTTGTTTTGTTCTATCTTCATCTTAATTATCATTTGATGTGATAAAAAATTTATTCTTGGCTTGGGCAATGATATGACCCAAATTTCTTGATTGAGGTATTCTTCACTTTGGTGCATATAGAATTTAGTAAGGGGGAAAAAAGAAAAAAGGGAATGTGAATTATTAAATCTAACAACAAAGAATGGATATCTCATTTTGACCCCAATTAATTCGCATGATCAAAACAAGGGCTTAATTTTCAGGTAACTGCATTAACTGTTAACTAGGCGAATACAAAATCTATTATTAACTGTTAATGCATTAACTGCATCAACAAAATCTGTGGGAGATATTTTCTAAGTTGGTTTACGGATTTTGGGTATAGTGGTGGAGATTAGAGGCAATGTTGAGCAAGATGCGAACTTCTTATTATTGTTGCATGGCTCAACAGTTTCAAAAAAGGTTGCCATAGAATTCACTTGACGAGCTGTGTGTGCTACCAAGGAGCAAATAATCCTCCAATGTTATCTTGTTTTGCCTACCGGCGAGTAGGTAATCCTCAACCAACGCTTTCGTGTTCTGGGCATTTAGCTAATGCTTGTACAGTGTTATTAGGAAAGGGTACCTAAAGCCTATTTGAGTGAGCTCCCCTATGGAGATTGATTAGATACCCTTAAAAGAAATGCAGAGGATGTATTGATGTCACCTGTGAGCATGGTTCAAAGTTGCAGTCGCGGCTGTGGCTCGGACCTTTCCACATTGGTCTCGGCATATTAGTTGCGGTCTTGGCGAGACACAAATTTTTAAAACATTTAATATTCTAGAAATTGTGAATAATATAAAAAAAATATGATAAACAAAAATAATAAAAATTAGCAAAAATAATAAAAATTCAAGTTGACTTGGGGTGATTCGGGACGACTCGACTGTTTCTATCCGTCTCGGCGACGTCTCGGCCGAGTTCTCGGTGATCCTTTATCTTGGAGTCATCTCATTCCGGTATTGTATCGGAGAGCTTCGTTCCGATAACGACTCGACCGAGTTGTCTTGGACTCGGCCGAGTCTTTGAACCATGCTTGTGAGAAGAATTCTTGGGAGGGCCATTTTGGTAGTATATAGCAAATTGATTAGTGCTAACTGACTAGGAATTTGATGATGGTTTCTCAACAAATAAGTTGTTTTTTGGATTAAAATGTTCGACAGTGCATGTCTTGCTTGTATCTTTCAATTCGGTTGCACATCCTTCAGGTTGCTTAAGTTACTTTGCTGCTTGATCTCTGTTAGGGTGGTGATGTTGGCACACAATACCGGTCAGGAATATACTACTATAATGAGACCCAGGCTCAACTAGCAAAAGAATCACTAGAAGAGAAGCAGAAGGAATACAAGGACAAGAGGATTGTGACTGAAATTCTTCCTGCCAAGACATTTTACAGAGCCGAGGAGTACCACCAGCAATATCTTGAGAAGGGTGGAGGGAGAGGTAACAAACAGTCTGCTGCAAAAGGCTGTAATGACCCAATCCGATGCTATGGTTGATGCAGGAGACATTGCAGGCATCATACTCGAATAAGGCTGTGAAGTAACACATTTCGTGATATGTTGCATTTATGCGATTAGACTTTTAACTCTACTTCACATTGCATGCTTCTATTATAACGTAAATGCTTTCAGCTTCTAAGTTTAAACCTTTGGGTCAACCTGTGATGTTTATCATAATCACCTATTGTAGCAAAGCCTGAACTATCATATCTTGGCTGCTTGTACTATATATAATATGGAGATGTCTCTTGCAGAACAACCAATTTGTTGGATAAAGTTTTATTAAGATTTGTTTGATTCGACTTGTGGAGATTCTGTGAGAATAGGGATTGATCGTTTTATTTTCCAAAAAATAAAATAATGTCTATTTTCCGATGTAGTTCATCGATCAAGCACAAGGAAACAGTTGACACCAGCTATAGTATATTGAGATCATTAGTATCCTTTTGGTCATTATATTTAAAGGAGGGTATGAGTAATTCTTTTCATCTAAAGACAGGAAATGCTCTTATTCAGCAAATTCAGTCATGGCTTTTCTTGAAGGGAAATAAAAGATATAGACAAGAGATAAAATTTTTATTGACCCATCAGTGTTCTTTCAATCTCAATACATCAGTATCACAATCACAGTGGAATCAGTACGAAGCGATTTGAAGTTTCAAAGTTTTAAGAGTTGATGAGAACTGCAACTAGGAGAGGAAAGCAATATTATCACTAGCTTTTCACAGTAAAAGAAACTATGCTGTGTTTAGAGTTCATCCTTAATCTCAGATGCATCAGCAGCTCCAACAGGATTGCTGGAAGAGTTTTTGATCGGATATGAGGGTTCCATGGCTATACCACAAAGTCCCTCTTTATCATCTATCCCGCGCTGCATCCTGATGTAGCCTTTCTCTCCCCATTCAGTTCCCCAAGAATTCCTCACAATCCAATATTTGGTTCCATCAAGTGTAGTTCCGTAGCCTACAATTGCCACCCCATGATCCAGTTCTGTTCCACAGTCTCCAGTAAATACTCCCTGTCATCGGAAACCAACAAATGTTAGATATTAATCAGATAAAATCCATAAAACCTCTTGTTTTTCTGAGTCTCTTCTCGTTTGCTATAGATATGTGAGATGCATCTCTAAATGTGATCTTTGAGACCTGGTCTCAAAGTACTATGAAATGCTGATGGTCTATTATGTAAGATATATGATTAAAAAAGGTTTACCTCAGAGTAGAACTGAAAATCAGAACCACCAGCATCTATGGCGACAGAAACAGGTTGGTTGGCCGCTGCTTTCAGAAGTGCATCCTCATCATTGGGAGGTACATCTTCATATCCATCGATTGAAACTACTGGCTGATGCAACTGCAAATTGAAGCATTGTGTTAACGAAAAAATATATAAGATCAGGTACATCTCAAGCTAAGCTATCAAATTAGTAGCTTTACAATTCAATGCCACAAACTTTACCTTCCGCGTATCACATCTACCATCCGCTGCCTTGTAGGGATAGTTTTGCTCACTGGTGATACCTCCCTGTTTCTTGATGAATTGGAACGCTAAATCCATCAGGCCTCCATTGCAACCTTGATTATCTGTGTTGTCACAATCGACAAGTTCTTGCTCCGATAATGAAACTAGCTTCTTTGTTCTGATATAGTTTATTCCCTCAACTGAAACCACTGTTGAAAATGCCCAACAACTACCTGTAGTAACATCATCAAGAAAGAATCTGCAATCTTAAGCATCATCATAACCAATTCCAGAGTTCAAATCTTAATTTGTAGCAATTTATAGACTGCATATATCAGGATATTTTTAACAGTAGTCTTACCACATTGGCCTTGATCCTTTATAGGAGTTACAGCACCTTTCTGCCTCCAATCAACAGAAGGTGGAGCACGATCATCGTTAGCATACATAAAAGTTCCATTGTCAGCTTTTTGTCCTCTGAGCAATCTGTGATGCTTAATCTTGGATCCAGCATAAAAGCTTCTGAATTCATGGTTAGTCAGGTCAGCAAACTTGTTAAGTTTCAACTTATAAGGTTTGTCCTTCTTGTTGAACTGATGGACATGGAGAACATTTGATTTGAACACGTTGAACCTCTTAAGCTTCTCATCAAGACTTGTGGAGTCTCTATGATGGCTTCTCCACCTCTCATACAAATCCCACAAACTCTCCTCAGTTTCTAACTCCTTTTCATGGAAGTCGAAACTCGATCCGATCTCAAGAACTAAAGCTAAAGAAAGAGTAACAAGCAAGAACTTCTTCATTTGCATTGAAATTGTACCTAGTGATCAACAAAGCGTACAAGTTATGATATGGCAAGTAAGTGACTGCTTTGTTTATATAGAAAACTTGATCTAAGAGATAGAAGGAGGAGGTATGGTTGAACGAGATAAGCTAATATTCCTCAATGATATCGACTCAATTGATTCCTTATGGGTAAGAACAGCCTAAAAATAATTATGATACTCTATGGTCAAGGACTCATGATAGGGCAGCATGAGAATGTTTAGTACAGAGATGGATGGAGGATTCCTATCCTATCCTATCCAGGTTGATTATACAAGCAAGCCTTTTTATAAGTTCATATGGTTAGTAATTTAAACACTTTAAGCAAGGAAAGAAGAGAAAAAAGGCTGTTCAGGGAATGAGCAGTTATGAACCTTGCATTGCGCGAGTAAACGGAATTCCTTCTCAACTGACTTCCAAGAATTGGGAACCTTTTTGGTCATAAAGTTTCCTTGTTCAAATTCTTGTGCTTTTCAACCTTTGCTAATGTCATAAGGGACTCTAGGGCCAAGGAAGGAGTTAAAATTTTGAGATTAATTTCCAAGGTGCAATTTCTATTTTCCAAACCATTCCTATAACTTTTCTAGTGAAAGCAATTCATTAAGTTTTGTCATTTGTGTGAATTTATCATTTCTTTTTTCATTGACATTGGTGTGAATTAGCTCAAAATTTGTTTCTATTGTCAAAGAATTTAAAAAGAAAGAAAAGAAAAAAAGCCCTTATGAAATAAGTATGGGGTAGTTGGGGTGGTGGACTTAGGGAAGCTAACACGCTATCATGTTGTGTGGTAGCGCAAGGGAAGGAGAGGTGACGAATATAGCGGTTAGTTACGTTGTTAGGGACTCTTATGCCACGCTTTCTTGCATAGTGGCGAAATAAAGCGTTATTAACTGCTACTTTTGCTTATCCGAATTCAGATATTTTTCTGCAACATTTTTCTCTAAAAAGAAATATGAACAATTCTTCTTTTGGGAACAAATTACATGACCATTTTTTTTTGGGCTTAGTTTCTCTTAGGTATAGGAGTTATTCCCATAAAGTTCTTCATTTTTCTTTCTTATTAAAAAATTATGGAATAACGAAAAATAAAATGATGGGAATAAGTGAAGTAAGAAAAGGAATGAAGAATGTGGAGTGAAAAGCTTAAAATATTTTGGCTGCCTTGGGAAAGGGTTATTTGAACAATTTGCTGGCCTTGTTCTTTATGGACTACTTGACTACGAAATATAAAAAAAATTATGTCTTATAAGGGGAAAAAAATAAATTCGCCTCCAATTCCCATCTAGAAATATGTTAACTGAAAAAATTTATTTTTTGCATTTGGAAGTCTAAGTATTATCTATTTACCTCTAAATATTATAACAACATGATTGAAGTTGACCAAATTTTTTAATACATATTTATGTATTAATTTAGTGAAAATTAAAAACTATATATTCTTAGACGTAGTATTTTGGGCACGAAAGTCGACTTGTTCTTAAGATAATCCGACTGATTAGGTCTGATAACTATTAACTAATCAAATGTAAACTCTATAAATGTGGATCATCTAAAGAAAAGTGTCATACTTAGAAAATTTTTTTTTTTAAAAAAAAACTTAGAACTTTAATAATGAATACTCCAAGCCAAAAATCTAAGACTTAAGGCCTTAAGGGTATCCTATCCTTACTCCTCTATCCATAATGTATTACTTTGTTTACTTCAACTGCACAAATCAAAAATGCAAACTTTGAGTTGATTTTCTTTGAAAAGATGAAGAGTCTTTAGTTTGATAAACAAGTTTTGCACTTAATAATGTCGTGCCCATGAATCCATTACCTTCGTGTTCTTTGTTGCGTTTGTCATGTTTCAACTGAAGCTTCTATCTGAGGATACCATGCAAAAAGATGGGATTACACCAAATTCCTCCCTCAGCTATGCATTAGGTTTTGCCAAAAAAAAAAGAAAAAAGGGAACAAGTTGCTTGTAGGACTTCTTTAGCGTGAGCTATGCTGGGGGGGGGGGGGGGGGGGGCAGGTTTCCCAATCAAGAAGGGGCAAGAGTTAAACTTTTTGTCAGTTACATGTATTTCTATCTATAGGTCTGATGATTAATATGCTTTCCTTGGTAATGAAAGGTGCAAAGTAATATAATTAGTTGCTTGATTCATAAGTGACATTTCTTTGGTTTAGTGATAAGTGTAAGCTTAACTGCCAATTAATAATCAACCTGCTGTATTTGTTTAGGTAAAATATAGCTAGAGTTGTCAAAATAGGTGATTCGAATGGTTTGACCGGGTCATAATTGAACAATGAGTATAACTAGGTCAAACCATTTATACCCATATATATATATATATGGGTATAAATGATGGGTATACATTTAATGAATGGGTGTAGGTATATCATTCAATTATCATTTATGAGTCACTTAAAATTCTACTTATTTTTTTTCTATTTTTTCGCATGTTGTTTCACAAGAAATAATGGTATTTTGTTGTTATTAAATTGGTAAGAAATTCAAATTTATTTTCTTAATAATCATCAAAAGTTGAGTTTAAATGTATAATTATTTTTAAATTAGTATAAGTGAGTGAATCGAGTCAACCCACTATGCACCAATTAAATGAATTTAATTGGTTATCCATTTTGATCCATTCAAAATTAATGAACAACAAACTTAAAAAACCCAATTTATAATAAAAAATTCTTTACACAGGAAGGGTAACGTACCTAACCCTTTCTCGATATTATGGTTACTCTATCACCAGTTGATCAACCAAGGAAAAATAAAAAAGTCAAACTCGGAAAAACGATATAATTCCGATAAGAAAGATAATTATACCAAGAATAGTGACGTAGAAACTGCATTGTGCTTGGGAGAAGAAACTTGACAAATGTACTCTCATATATATTCAGAACTAGGAATTTCAAACAATTTAAACTAAGCCGAATCCAATAACGTTGAAGAGGAATATTTTCCCCCTTTTTGTTTTTAGTGCTGATGCTATGAAAAGTTGGCTTTGACAGATTATGAATCTTTGTCGACAAGGCAAATTCCAATCAGAGTACACTAACTCATTAAAGTTGGCTTTACTTTAATGAGTGGTTTGAACAAGAAGGTAACAGCACCGGTGCATTGTGCTCAATATTAGCAAAAGATGCAACCATGGCAAGATCTCTGGTTGCTTGCAGCTTGGCGTTCCAAGTTCAGTCGATTTCGGGAGTAGCTTTGGCAGTCATTTTGTCATTGGCACTGTCTTGGAGACTTGATCTTGTAGCTGTTGCAATACAAACAGCTGCCATCCGTGCCTTTTATCTCAAGGCCAAGATGATGACTAGCATGTCCAAGAAAATGTTGCAATCACAAAACAGAAGCAATGAGTTAGCAAGTGAGGCTGTTGGAAACCATAGAATTATTACAGCATTTTACTCTCAGGAAAAGGTGATGACATTGTTCAAAGAAGCACAGATAGGTACGACCGTTGATTACCCCTAATCAGGAAATACTCCTAGGCACGACCGTAGGAATTAATTTTTTAATTGCATTAAAAACTAGAAAAGCCTAATCCAAATTAATAACACGCTACGAGAGTTATTTAAATCAGATTGCATGTTCCCCTAGTGTAAGAAAACACTAGTTGCCACTAATATTAACCAATTAAACAATTACGAATTTAATTGATTAAATTGACAAGAGATTAAAAAATTAAATTGCACATCGGGCCCTTGATATCCAATTAACAAAATAATCCCATGAAAATTCAAATAGAAAACATGCAAATATTAATAAATTAAGAAACACATGAAAATTAATTAGATCTCACAGATATTTGGGACTGCGTCTTCGCGTTGATCCTTGACTAGAGGAGAAAATTAGCCACGCCTCATAAGAAAATCTCCACGCAATTTAATTGAATTCAAAGACATAAACACTCGCTAATAATTTAGAATAAAACTTTGAATCTCCGTAGACTCTTTGAAGAAAAATTACATACCACACAACAAAAGAAGGAACAAGTTCCTTCTTACATAAAAGACTACCTATTCTCCTACAGAGCTTCTTTGGAGAGAAAACTAAAAACTAGTCTAATGTCTTCTAAATATATATATATATATAAAATAACATTGTATATATATATATATATATTATTTTTTTTTTTTTTTAGCCTTCAATTATGTTTTTCATTCAAAAAAAAAAAATCATAAAAATAAAAATAAAATCAAAATACAATTACTTCCCTTCTTAACATTCGGTTTAGTTTTTCAGCAATTCAATTTCTGAATTAAAAAGAAAAATGTAAGACCAAAAAACTATTTTTTTTTCTCTTTTCTTCTTTTTCTTTCCTTTCTTTCTTTCTTCTTTCCTTTCTTCTTCTTCCCCGCTGCCCGCTTCTTCTTCTTCCTCGCGCACTCCGCCTTGCTCTCTCCTCCTTGCGCGACCTCCACCTGCGCGAGTCACCAGCTCCTCCCCCGACTTCCATCGCCGCCAACCCAGCTCACCGCAGCTCCTCCTGAGCTCCCGCAGCTACCAGCTCGCCATCGACAGCCAACCCAAGCGTCTGCCGTCGCCGCAGCCTCAGTTCAGCCCAGCCACGCCACCAGCTCTTCACCCTCCTTGAGCTAGCTCATCTCCGTTTCCCCACCTATCTCGTCGACCTGCGCAAGCCACCACCAGTCCGCGTCCACCTCTGCTGCTGCTGCCAGCGCCGCCACCCCAGAGCTGTGCGCAATTCCTCCTCCCTGTCCATAGCTGCCGCCGACTGCAGCCTGAAGCCCACAGCAATCCAGCTCAACGCCATCTCCTCGTTGCTCGCACGCGTCGCACTACCAGCTTGCGTCGACCTCCTGCTGCTGTCACCAGCTCACCCAAGTGCCGCTCTCGCTTCCACTTCGCAAGCTCAACTGTCCGACACCCAAGTCATCTCGACACCACCAGCTCCACCGTCTGCCAGCTTGAGCTAGCTCATGCTAGCTAGCGCGCCTCCACCTGCGCGCACCACACAAGCCAGCGACCTCCATCATCTCCCTCGCAAGCTGCTCACGCCACAACTCGCGCGACCATCGAGTGACACCCATAGCCGCCGCCGTCGGTAGTTGGGTAAATTTATGGTCTCTTAATTTTATTTCAATTTCTTGATATTGATGGGATTTAGATGATTGTGAATTTGTTGGGTAAAATTGTTTGATTGCATTTGTGTACTGGAACCAGTGGGTTGGGTTTCGTCTGCTTGATACCCTTATTGCACTTTTAGTTGAGTAATTTTCTGGGTTGGTTTGTTAAATTACTATTGCCGTTGGTTGACTCTAGGTACCTTGTTTGGGAAGCATTCGGTTTTGTGATTTCAATTACTAAGCTCATTGGAGCACTTGCTGCTATTTTGGGTTGTATTTTCTGCATTTAACTAACATTTGGACCACCATTGCTTATTGTTTGTAATTGCTGCTTTGTCGAGGCTTTTGTCTAAACCTTGAGTGCCTCACGTTTCCATTTTCTTGATTGAGGTGGGCGTCTATGTTGCTTCATTACCTGTGAAGTGCACCAGTGGTACTGGTGTACGTATTGTGCCTACAATTGTTGGTTCTATTTGGTTGGCTGATGGTTTGAAAGCTAATTCCCTTTTGATTAAGTTGTTCACCAATTTCTGAACTACTGTTGATTCCCAACATCTGATTTCTTAAGTCACTTGCTAATTTTAGTAGGTTGAGTCCTGTATTTGACTGTCCAATTGGTGACAGTTGTTGAGCTTTTGGGGTGAGCAATAAAAAAAAAAAAATTTGTTATTCTCTGTGATTGTTGGAGGCCATCGATGTCATTTTCTTGTTGGTTCAATCTACTTGCTGTGCCAGGGTTCCTTGCATTGTTGACATTAGCTACATTTATTGGGCATTTGTTTGTTGCTTGGAGGCTGTTGTTCATTCATCTGGAGTGCTGTTTCTGCATCTGTTGGTCGCTTTAGTTTCCTGATTGGTTGGAGTGATAACTACCACCCATGGTGAAGCCACGGTTTTCCTCTCTAGAACACCTAGGACATCTCAAACACCCCAACCCACCATTCCCGCCTCTGACCCCTCGCACGACCCTTCTTCCTCTGGACGGAGGGCTCGCCTTGGGAGACAGAGAGGCGTCCATATTTCTGATCCTTCACATTTTTGTGGTAATTTGAACTTCACCAGAGCCGCCGACAAACAGCTATATGCTATTTGTTGCGAACGGCGAATTATTCCTTGCCGCTATCAGGACGCCACCACCTTAAGTCTTTTGAATATACTAGTTGACTTTGACCGCTTGATTAATGCAATCGGGTGGCGTCCCTACACATATATTGTTGACTGTTCGGCATTTATTGAGTTGGTTAGGGAGTTCTATACCACATTTGAGTTTAACATTTCCATTGGATACATAGTCTCTACCCCTAATGTCATTCATTTTCGATTAATGGGTCAAGAATTCCACCACTCCATTACTGATTTCAATCTAGTCTTTGATTTTATTGATAGGGCCTACGCCGACTCTCGTGAGTATGCCGAGAGTGCTTGTGACTACGTAGAGCCATTCTTCTCCCACTATAGCTATTTTTGGAAAGAGATGTCCGTGGACCGTGATCCTTACGACCCTAGGAAGTCCAAGAGCTCTTATCTCAAGGACCCGGCTTCTCGATACATCCAGCGTTTCTTGGCTTATAGTTTCTCAGGCAGGCGAGATAGCTCGGGCATTTTGTCTAAGTCGGAGTTTTTCTTTATTTGGTGCATGCATAATAATATTAAAGTTAATTTGGGGTGCTGGCTAGCTTCTCAATTCAAGTCTGTTTTGACTAAAAAGAAGCGCCCCTTGATTCTTGGATCATACATTACCCACTTGGCTATTAATTTGCATGTGCTTGATCTCTCTAACCATGATTTGCATGTAGCATGTCAAATGGAGCCTTTAGACATCCCTTGTTTACAGAAAATGGGCTTGGCTAGGGAGGGTGACAACGGGTGGGAGGTTCCACCACCGGGACCGTCTTGTATTCCCCCTCGTTCATCTTGTGCCCGTTCCTCCACTGCTAGCGGTGACCCCGGCCCTTCGACCTCCGCTCCACCTCCTCCAACCCCAAGGGCTGATGACTGGCACCAACTCCAGATGCGAGTTCAGAAACTGGAGGCTCAGGTAACCAATATTGATGCGAATGTGCATAGCATGGCGCAGAATTTGGCAGCGTTTATGCACCATGTGGGTGTTGAACCTCAATTTGCACCTAACCCGCCGCTGTTTTGATGACTTAAGGGGAGTTTCGTTGCCCTTTTTCTTATTTTTACTGTTTAATTGTCACATTGAGGGCAATGTGTGCTTTAAGTGTGGGGGGAGATTTGGATTTGACTGGTGTTTCTTTAATTTGCTGCTTATCTTACTGTTGTCTTGATGAACAAATATGGCAACTCACTCTTCTATTGCTAGTTGTGATTTATTCTATGAATTTAGTTTAGGTGGTAAGTAAAAGCATGTTATCTTGGTGAATATCATGAGTTTAATGATTTGGTGCAAATTGTGGTTAACTTGTTTAGGCAATATAAATATTTTACTAGCAATTGTTGTGTGAATTGGGCGATTGTTGATCTCAGTTCTCCATGTTAGGAGATGACGTAGGCTATGATCTTTAATTATCTGATATTCTGGTGCTTTAATTGTGATTAATAAAGGACTCTACTCCGCTAGTGTCGTCACCCAGTAACCGGGAGTCTTCACCACAAGTGTCGACTTTCGCGTCAAAAAGTGGCGATATCTATGAGTAGTTAGTCCTGAAGCTGTGAAAAGTTGAGTAACTGAGCTCTTTCATCTAAAAATGTCAGAGTTCACGTCAAAAGACTTGAATAGCTTGGGACTGAGCATTTATCTAAAAAAAAAATAAATAAAAATAAAAGAATTCTCAAAAAAAAAAGAAAAAAAAATGTGTAAGCTTATGATCATGTTGGCCTGCCGATCCTTGTTCTTCAATGTTGAGATTTTGGTTGTCAGTTGACCCAATTGCTAACTTTTGCTAGTTTAATATTTTGATTTCCTAAATGAGTTAACCATGAATTGGAGAGTTTATGATTTCAGGAGCTAACCGGGAGAAATATGTCTTGACACTTAGCTACTAAAACTTGATTTTGGGATAAACGCAACTTGGCAATAAATGAAATGAGAGTTAGCCATTGTTGAATTTAGTTGTTCTCATGCTTGAGGACAAGCATGATTTAAGTGTGGGGGGGATTGATAGGGTGTTAATTGTTAGTAATTGTATTGTTAATTCTCCTCTTTATCCTTGCCAAATATTGCTTTAATTGTCAACATATATTTATATTTGGCATTTGGATATAATTTCAGAAAGTGGAGCAGAAAAGTGCTAAAAAAGGAAACCTTCTTGAGAAAATTTCTCCACACCTGAAAGCTTCTAAAAGCTTTACACAATTGGTCCAGTGAAGACCAACGTCCATTCCTTTGCTGATGAAGAAGAATTGAATTTCATATCTCAATTCAGCGGGGACCACGTATGGATTGATTTAGAAAGTTTGTCCTGCTTTTGGAAGATATATTCATTGGCCATGATGGACATGTGACAATTGGATGTAACTTTCCAATTGCTTCCTACGTAGCTAGTCCCTTAAGAGACTAGTGCTCCAATAAAATAAGAAGGCACGAGATTAGTGGGCTTATGGAAAAAAAGCTATGAAGACTAAATGCTTGCATTTATATTAGACTAGTTTTCTCTCCAAGGGGGGAAATTGGACAAGTGCAGAAGACATTAGACTAGTTTAGACTAGTTTAGTTTTCTCTCCAAAGAAGCTCCGTAGGAGAATAGGTAGTCTTTAGTTTTCTTTTGTTGTGTGGTATGTAATTTTTCTTCAAAGAGTCTACGGAGATTCGAAGTTTTATGCTAAATTATTAGCGAGTGTTTATGTCTTTGAATTCAATTAAATTGCGTGGAGATTTTCTTATGAGGAGTGGCTAATTTTCTCCTCTAGTCAAGGATCAACGCGAAGACGCAGTCCCAAATATCTGTGAGATCTAATTAATTTTCATGTGTTTCTTAATTTATTAATATTTGCATGTTTTCTATTTAAATTTTCATGGGATTATTTTGTTAATTGGATATCAAGGGCTCGATGTGCAATTTGATTTTTTAATCTCTTGTCAATTTAATCAATTAAATCCGTAATTATTTAATTGATTAATATTAGTGGCAACTAGTGTTTTCTTACACTAAGGGAACATGCAATCTGATTTAAATAACCCTCGTAGCGTGTTATTAATTTGGATTAGGCTTTTCTAGTTTTTAATGCAATTAGGAAATTAATTCCTACGGTCGTACCTAGGAGTATTTCCTGATTAGGGGTAATCAACGGTCGTACCTTGGTTATCAATAAATTAAGGAAAAACTGGTCGTTAGAGTTTTTCGACGACTATAACTAACCTATTAATTAAATTAAGTGAACCCTTGTGCATCAATGATCGGATGAATGGACTGTATCTGCGTAGTTGTATCCTTGGCTAAAATTTATTTATTATTTATTTAATTGCCATTTACATTCGTATTAATTAATTATTTATTTTTGGTTAAATTGTTTAATTATTTTTAGTTTTAATCTGATAAAAATCCCCCGTGTCTCGAATTTGAAAAGAATCGAATTTTTTTTCCAATCCCTGTGGATTCGACCCTGCTCACTACTATACACAGAAATAGTAGTGAGCAGGGTCGAATCCACTGGAATTGGAAAAAAAATTCGATTCTTTTCAAGTTCGGGACACGGGGGATTTTTATCAGATTAAAACTAAAAATAATTAAATAATTTAACCAAAAATAAATAATTAATTAATACGAATGTAAATGGCAATTAAATAAATAATAAATAAATTCTAGCCAAGGATACAACTACGCAGACACAATCCATTTATCCGATCATTGATGCACAGGGGTTCACTTAATTTAATTAATAGGTTAGTTATAGTCGCCGAAAAGGTCTAACGACCAGTTTTTCCTTAATTTATTGATAACCAAGGTACGACCGTTGATTACCCTTAATCAGGAAATACTTCTACGTACGACCGTAGGAATTAATTTTCTAATTGCATTAAAAACTAGAAAAGCCTAACCCAAATTAATAACACGCTACGAGGGTTATTTAAATCAAATTGCATGTTCCCCTAGTGTAAGTGATAAGAGTTTATTTTACGTATTTTTAGTGTGTTTTATTAGTTAATTTTGGTTTGATTATTTAGTTTAATAACTAAAATAACTAAGGTTTTGGTAAAAAACTACATTTTATGTTAAAATGGCTAAACATTGCATTTTATGGATTTTTATGGGAAAAACTTCATATTTTGTAGGTTTAATGATTCAATCATCAAATGAAGTGCATTGAGAAGATATTTGGATGATTGAAGATGGATTAAAATGGTGAAAATAAAATATGAAGTGTAAAAAGGAAAAATGCAATTTGAATCAAGAAAAGTCAGGTTTTGACAACTCTGACACGTTTTGGTATTTTGACTATATCTGGAGCTACACTGATCGGATCAAGGTGATCTTGGTACCATTTTGAAGCTAAGAGATATATCTACATTTGGTATGAAGACATCAAAGTCCAGTTCAGCCATTTTCATAGTCCAAAAGTTGAAATACCGAAATTCAACTCAGCTGTCCAAAGTGAAAAACAGAGCTCTGACCAGTGTTTAGTATTTCGATCATATCTCAGGCTACAAAGCTCAGATTTGGATGATTCTTGAAGCATTGGAAAGCTAACTCAAAGGGCTACAACTTTGCTGTTTTACACAAAAGCCAGTTCAGCCTTTATGATAGAGAAAATTGCAGTTGAAGTAAGGACAAAGTGAATACGCGAGTACACAAAACGTGACTTGTAACCGCGTTTTGTGTAGGCGCGTTTTCTGGCCGCAATTCTGCAATTTTGCTCAGTCAATTCTCTTGTGCTCTAACCACTTTCCAGCTACAATCTGCAAGAGAATTCGGTGCACATGCTTTAGAAGACAAAAGGGCAAGAAAGTTGGCATATTTTCAAGTCAAAAACAATGGCTATTGACTATCTTAACAATTTCAGATTTGGAAATCAAATGCAGCAAATTTGGACCAATGGAAAAGGAGCTTTTGGAGCAGTTTTATATAGGGAGCAACCAGGACATGCAGAGGGATGATACGGGAGAAGCTTGGAAGTGCAGAAATGTAGCTTTTCCATTCTCTTAGTATTAGTTTAGCTTAGTATAGAGTAGTATAGTTCATCCATTCTTGTTTATTATCTAGATTAGGATGAAGATGGAGGATGAAGAAGGCAAGGAAGAAAGCTCATGTGACAAGGGTTGTATTCCTTCCAAACTCTTTATTTTTTGTATTTGATTCCAAGTTTAGTTAATATACAAGTTCTGGATTTTGTGTGTAATATGTGTTTTTAAAGTTTATACCTTGGGTTGGGTTGAACTTTCTATGATTGTTAGTGTTTATTATTTGGTTATTTGATTGCTATGATTTGAGCAAGTTATTTAGTATTTTAGCTCTTTAAATCATGATTAATCTGGTACCATTAATTGTGATTATCTAAGGTGTTATTTCTACAATGAAAATTGAGATTTAACATTAGTTCAAGAAGTGCTAAACATAGGGAGTACACTCACGAAAGTAGAGGTGCACCTATGTGGTTTTTAGTGATTCATTTCATGTAATTTCACTGAAAAAATGAACTTGTAGCTAATTTCATAACCATGAGAATAGGTATGGATTAGTTATAAGTATAATTGATTCACTACGAAAGTAGGATTCAAATGCATAAGGAAATTACACCATAATTAGCCTAGATGTAGTACTCAATGATCCAAATATAACACTTGCATGAGTAGTTAGGGATACCACAACCTAAGGAGCTTTTATTTGTTAATTTCTTGTATAAGTGCAGTAGGTTAAATTTCTTATCATTCATTGATAGTCTAAATAATAGAGAAGCTTTAGTAATACCGGTAATTGTTCACTCTTCCTTGTGGGATCGACCCGATATATACCCTAAACTACTAGTTGATCTGTATACTTGCAGTGAACGGGTGTAATTCGGTATTTTTTAGCTTGCATGTATGTAAAATACCCGTCAGTAAGAAAACACTAGTTGCCACTAATATTAATCAATTAAATAATTACGGATTTAATTGATTAAATTGACAAGAAATTAAAAAATCAAATTGCACATCGGGCCCTTGATATCCAATTAACAAAATAATCCCATGAAAATTCAAATAGAAAACATGCAAATATTAATAAATTAAGAAACACATGAAAATTAATTAGATCTCACAGATATTTGGGACTGCGTCTTCGCGTTGATCCTTGACTAGAGGAGAAAATTAGCCACGCCTCATAAGAAAATCTCCACGCAATTTAATTGAATTCAAAGACATAAACACTCGCTAATAATTTAGAATAAAACTTTGAATCTCCGTAGACTATTTGAAGAAAAATTACATACCACACAACAAAAGAAGGAACAAGTTCCTTCTTACATAAAAGACTACCTATTCTCCTACGGAGCTTCTTTGGAGAGAAAACTAAAAACTAGTCTAATGTCTTCTGCACTCGTCCGATTTCCCCCCTTGGAGAGAAAACTAGTCTAATATAAATGCAAGCATTTAGTCTTCATAGCTTTTTCATAGCCTTTTTTCCATGAGGCCACTAATCTCGTGCCTTCTTATTTTATTGGAGCACTAGTCTCTTAAGGGACTAGCTACGTAGGAAGCAATTGGAAAGTTACATCCAATTATCACATGTCCATCATGGCCAATGAATATATCTTCCAAAAGCAGGACAAACTTTCTAAATCAATCCATACGTGGTCCCCGCTGAATTGAGATATGCAATTCAATTCTTCTTCATCAGCAAAGGAATGGACGTTGGTCTTCACTGGACCAATTGTGTAAAGCTTTTAAAAGCTTTCACGTGTGGAGAAATTTTCTCAAGAAGGTTCCCTTTTTTAGCACTTTTCTACTCCACTTTCTGAAATTATATCCAAATGCCAAATATAAATATATGTTGATAATTAAAGCAATATTTGGCAAGGATAAAGAGGAGAATTAACAATAAAATTACTAACAATTAACATCCTATCAGGCCTCAAGAAAGAGAGTCACAAACAATATTAGTATGCTGGTCTAGGACTATTCACCTCAGTGTTTCTTGTATCAACAAATGTGGCATTACTTTTCTGGGATGTAGGCAAACTCATTAACCGTGAAAAGATATCATTCAAGTTTTTTTTTGGCAGCATATTTCATCATGATGTGAGTGGGAAAGGTTATAGCAGAGGCTGGAAGCATGACAATGGATCTATCAAAAGGAACAGATGCACTGAAGTCATTCTTCATGATTTTGAAAAAGCTGACCAAGATGGAACTTGAGGATCCAGATGCCATTATCCTTTCAAATTACATGGAAGAATAGAACTAAAAGACGTGGATTTCTTCTATTCAACAAGGCCAAAGCAGATGGTCTTAAACAATCTGAGTTTAACAATTGAAGCAGGGGAAGTGGTTGCTTTGGTCGGTCAAAGTGGCTCCAGAAAATCAACCATTATCAGAATGATTGAAAGATTCTATGACCCTGCAAAGGGGTCAGTTGAAATAGATGGAATTGATATAAGTCATATAATCTGAGAGCCTTGAGGTCACAGATTGCCTTGGTTGGTTAGGACCCTTGCCTTTTTGCAGGAACTATCCATGAAAACATCGCTTATGGAGCAGAAGGTGCGACTGAAGCTGAGGTTGCTGAGGCTGCAACTCTTGTAAATGCCCATGAATTCGTAAGGTTGGTTTATATGATACCATTTATCATTTGATCAATCTATTTCTTACTATTTTTTATGCTTACTGATTTCAATTAACAGTTCAATGCAGATGATTATCAAACATCCTGTGGAGAAAGAGGAGTGCAGTTATCAATATCATCAGGACAAAAGCAAAGGATAGCTATTGCTCGTGCAATGTTGAAAAGGCCAAGATTTTCCTGTTACATGAGGCAACAAGTGCATTGGATGTTAAATCAGAAAATCTTGTACTAGATGCCCTTGACAAGACCATGACTGGCAGGACTGTGTGATTGTGGCTCATAAACTATCTACAATTCAAAAGGCAAACAAAATTGGCGGAGAGGGTTCTGATGATCAATTGCTTGCAAAAGGAGAAAATAGGCCTATTATACACTAGTAAAACTCCAACACCAGGCTGCAGCCAAATAAAGAGCCACCTAGCTAGCTAGGCTGAGGAGGTCATGGTGAAAGAATCATCTGAATCGAGAAGTTGGGTGCTTTCGTTTCATAGTTACTTTTCAAGTTGAAGTAATATTCAAAACCAGCAAGGAGAAGAAAATTTTTAACTCTTTCAATAATTCCATACCATCTTGTAACTTTTGTCTACAAATTTTACCTATATATAACAAGCAAAGAACAAAATTTGTCAGTCTTAATTTAATCATTCATGTTTCATATTTGACAAATTTGTCTCACTATCTTTACAGAAAAAGAACATCCTTTTTATCTGTATCAATAGGCATGAATCCAATGAACCAAATGTGAGGAAGGCTTCGTTAAAATAATACTAGCGAACTCATGAATTATAATCAACTAGGAAAGAGCACGTGCATTTCACATGTATATTGTCGAACAAAACTTGTTTAACTTTTAAATTTATTCTTAAATTACCTTTTCAATTAGGCAAACTACTTAATGGTTGATTAAAATTTTTTCTTTCATTATTTTCTATCTTAGTTTCTCTTGGATTTGTTCATATTCTTTTGTAATGTTTATCTTTTGGTTATAGTACAGTTAATTTTTTTTTTGGTTATCAAGGAGAGCTAAGTAGCTCAATACATAGATACTAAATGGGGGGTGGTTACTCCCACAATATCCAAGTTCATCCATCTCTGAACTATATTCGGTGGGCTCTGTAAACGATACAACCCTGGCTCCTTCTTGAGGCTATCTTTAGCTAAACAATCCACACTATTGTTTCCTTCTCGCCAAATATGCGATATCCTTACCTTCCATTCCTTGTGTCTCCACTGATCAATTTGTTTTAGCAGGTTAGAGTAAAGACACAAGTGAGATGGCTTGTCTAGAAGCAAAATCGCAGCTTTTGAATCTGTCTCTACAATCACTCTCTTATGTCCATCTTCCCAGGTCAACTGTAGTCCATGTATGATTCTCCATAGCTCCGCAGCTATATTCGAAGCTACTCCCAAATTCACCTCAAACCCTCCTTTCCATATCCCGAACTCATTTCTCATAATCCCTCCAACTCCAGCCACCCCTGGATTGCTTGTTGATGCCCCATCTACATTTACTTTGGTCCAACCCATTGGCGGTTTCACCCAGTGAATGAAGTGCCAATCTTTCCTGTGTGTATCTGTTTCGGTTAAAGTTGCTGTCTGTGCCTGTCTCGCACGAGCCACAATCTGATTAGCCGAAACCTGCAACCTTGACCCCTCTCCTGTTATGTTAAAGTCATTCCTCGTCCTCCATACTGAATACACCATTTCTTGAAAAATAAATTGCCAGCATATATTATCATGGACTCCCAGCTTAACCATTCTCAGGTTCCAGTCCAACCAATCCCTATAATCCATGGTCATAAACTCCTCCTATCTGTTTGGGTGAACCAGACTCTCCCATTTTCTTTGTACACTAGAGCAATCTCTTAGAGCATGCAATACCGATTCTCTCGCTCATTTGCAGACAGGGCATTTGCCATCAACATGCAGGTGTCTTCTGTATTTTTCGGCATTGGTGATCAACCTTTCATGTCGAATTAACCATAACAAAAATTGCCATCTACCAGGTCCTTTCTGTTGCCAAATTTTATCCCAACCACGATCCATGCTTTCCCCCCCAAGCGAATCTGAACATTCCACCTCATATGCTGATCGAGTTGAGAACCTTCCATTCGCCTCATATCCCCAACACACTACATCACCATTCTGCTCTCCTGGAATTACACATAAAGCTCTGATTTCTAACAAGCGCCGCTGCGGTAAATATTCCGAGAACTCGTTCCAATTCCAGGCCCTTGTGGCGTCCTAATACCGAGTCACCGTCCTGTCCATCACTTCCTCTGGTAACTCTTTCAACACATCATCCGATAAAGATGAATTCCCCACCCAGTAATCTTTCCAGAAGCGAATACGCTCGCCATTCCCCAACCTCCATTTCAAACCTTTCCTAATCACTTCATTTCCAAGTCTTAGACTTCTCCAAACTTGTGAAACGCCTGTTTTGGGAGGCGTTTCAAACCTTTGGAATTCTTCCTCACTACTATATTTATTTCGAAGGATTTCTATCCATAACGCTCCCTTTTGTTCGTGATATCTCCAATTGAATTTTGCAAGTAAGGATTTATTCACCTCTTTTAATTTTCGTATTCCTAAACCCCACTTGCCCCCAGCTTGGGTTACAATTCCCCAGCCTATGTGGTGCATGCCTCTCCTATCCTCTGTTCCATTCCAAAGGAAGTTCCTCACGCATTTCTCTAACTCATCTAACATAGAGGTGGGGATTGCCATTGTTTGCATGATGTAAGTTGGGAGTGCCGATAGCACTGTTTTTATTAAGGTCACTCTCGCTGCATATGACAAACACTTCTTTTTCCAGCTCGCAAGTTTACCCTGAACTTTATCTAATAAGCCCGAAAACATCTCTTTAGACACCCGATTATGGAGTAGTGGCATTCCCAATTACCGACCCAAATCTTGTGTGATCCTCATCCCTGTTTGGGCACTAATCTTCTTTACTATCCTTCTGGATATGTTCTTGGAACAAAACAAACTGGATCTAGCCACATTAACTTTCTACCTAGACATATTACAAAACTTTTGCATTACGTGAGCTATAACTTTAGCTTGCTCCACACTAGCTTCCGAAAATAAAATAAGGTCATCTGCAAACATCAGATGAGATAGTTTTGGACCTGTTCTGGAAGCTTGAATTGGTTTCCACCTGCCTACCCCTACTGCTTTATGTATCATGTGACTCAACCTCTCCATACAGAGCACAAATAAATATGGAAATAAAGGATCACCCTGTTTCAATCCCCTTAAGGGCCACATAACGTTTTTCCACAATTCTTTAGTTTGTACTTTTTTTCCAAGTATAGAAAGCGCCAGGGAATGTAACTTGAGATACATTTTTTACTAGTTATGAGCAGAAACTCGGTGGATTTAGGAAGAAAAATGGCTAAATCTAATGGGTTTAGGAGCTTGCCACCACTGCTTCACCAACTATTTTTATTGACTTTTTTCCTTTTTCTTTTTTCTTCTCCTTTGAGGGTTTCTAACCCAAATTCTAAATACATCGTAACCCCCAAGTGAGTATAAGAGAATCGGATCCCATCATTTCATGTCCAAAATATAGTATAGATACAAATGTTATGATTGATAGTTGTTGTATAATGTTTTTGAAAAAAATGATACAACATACAAGGACGTAGTTCGTAGACAAAAATTCTTGTCGAAAATAGACTATCGACTAGGTTGGATTACAAATTTTCACAAAGAACATCTGAAAAATTGTCGGCTACCCTAGTTCCTGATCGGCCATTCCATCCTAATGAATTCAATAAATCATTTCACCTTAATTTCCATATTCTCATAATTTTAACAGCCTACCATTGCTGCCCTGAAACTTTTCGTGCAAATCAACAGTGACAATTAGAGTTTGCATTCAACCTAATCTTTAACTTCATTTTTTTTTTTGCCTAAACTCAATGTTTGAATTGACTAATATTACTATCCAAATTCAATCCAAATGGGGTGCAACCTTGTTGATGCTAAAGTAATATCACCAATCAAGAATATAAACATAAAACAACCAAAAGCAACACTAGAGATCACATTCCATATCTCTAGGCAAATATGATTGCAATTTTTATATTCCAAAATTCTTTTTTACACAATTTGTATAATACCGCAACCTTCCTCAATCCATGTTTCCTTTTTAGCTATCACTTTTATTTTATTTTATGTACTCTGTATCACCGTTATTTTTTTCACCCACATTTAGTTTGACAATAAATATGATCCGACAACTTGTCATTTTGCAATTTCAATTCAATAATACTTATTAAAAAAGGAAAAACAAAAAGGAAGAAGATCTATTTGCAGAAAAATAGTGGATTATGAAATGTAGGAGAAAGAAAGTAGTTAAAATAGTTCGAAAGTTAGAATAAGAATTTATTTTATGATGCAACCGTTGTTTTAAAATGAAAGACTAGTTGTTTTAAAGTGAAATAATGGATTTGGAGTACTTAACACTTGAATAATTAAACAATCATATTTTTTTTAGAAAATACAATCCGACATTATATGCTAAAGAGAAACTTTACATCCCAAAAACCATATCAAAGTCACACATTTATTAAGCGTGTTTATCCCAGAAATCAAGTTGTGGGTTGATAATTAAAAAACAGGTATCAGCATCAACAAAAACACTTATTTCAGCATACAGACGATAAAAACAAAGTGGCTGTTAGTATAGCAGTAAAATAAACAGCCCTTTAACAAAACATAACTTTCTTAGAGATTTTCTCATTTGCTATCTTTAAGTAGATACCATAAAAAATCAAGGTAGCTTTCACATGAATAGCAAGTTAGTATAAACGAAGCAACAGATTAAATTTATCCAACAAACAGACAAATTTGTTCCTGGTTGTTGGTTCTGAGTCCTTCCCTATAAAAGTAGTTGCAGCACACATAGCGTTTCTCAACAATTCTTTAGTTTGTATTCTTTTTTCAAGTATAGAAAGCGCCATGGAATGTAACCTGAGATATTTTTTAATTATGAGCAAAAACTCAGTGGATTTAGGAAGAAAAATGGCTAAATCTAGTGGGTTTAGGAGCTTGCCTCCACTGCTTCTCCAACTATTTTTTATTGTCATTTTTCCTTCTTCTTTGTTCTTCTCTTTTGAGGGTTTCTAATCCAAATTCTAAATACACCGTATTTCTCAAGTGAGTATAAGAGGACCAGATCCCATCATTTCATGTCCAAAACGTAGTATAGATACAAATTTGATGATTGATGGTTGTTGTATAATGTTTTTGAACAAAAACGATACAACATATAAGGACGTAATTCGTAGACAAAAATTCTTGTCGAAAATAGACTATCAACTAGGTTGGATTACAAAATTTTCACAGGAAACATCTAAAAAATTGTCTACTCGCCTAGTTCCTGACCAGCCATTCCATCCTAACGAATTCAATAAATCATTTCGCCTTAATTCCTATATTCTCAGAATTTTAATAGCCTACCATTGCTGCCCCGAAACTTTCCATGCAAATCAACAGTGACAATTAAAGTTTGCATTCAACCTAATCTTTATCTTCATTTTTTTTTTCATAAATTCAATGTTTGAATTGACTAATATTATTATCCGAATTCAATCCAAATGGAGTGCAACCTTGTTGATGCTAAAGTAATTTAACCTATCATGAATATCAACATGAAACAACCAAGAGCAACACTATAGACCACATTCCATATCTCTAGGCAAATATTTATTGCAGTTTTTATATCCCAAAATTTCTTTTTTACACAATTGGTATAATATCGTAGCCTTCTTCAATCCATATTCCCTTTTTAGCTATCACTTTTATTTTCTTGTATGTACTTTGTATCACCGTCATTTTTTTCACCTTTATTTAGTTTGATAATAAATATGATCCGGCAACTTGTTATTTTGCAATTTCAATTCAATAATACTTATAAAAAAAAGAAAAACAAAAAAGGGAGAAGATCTATTTGTAGAAAAATAGTGGATTATGAAATGCAGGAGAAAGAAAGTAGTTAAAAGAGTTCAAAAGATAGAATATGAGTTTATTTTTCGTTGTAACCGTTGTTTTAAAATGAAATACTAGTTGTAATCGTAGGATTTTTTTTTGTTTGTGGGAATTATTTATAAGTAAATGATATTATAATCATTTTACTACATAAAGGGAGGTTAGTGTAATTATTTAAATTTGAAGGGAGGTGATTGAAGTTGTCAGAAACCTCAGAGCACAAAAATATGCTCTGCTAAGATTTAAATCCCAAGAATTAAAGGTCATCCTGTATCTTGCGCTTATATTTTTGGATTAAGCAACCTAGCCATAATTGACAATTAATTACTGTTCGATTCTAGTTATTGTTGTTCTCTCCACAGAACTTAAATTTTTTGGTTTGCCATATGGATGTCCAATCACTAATTAATTGGAATTGTTGCCTTGTCCACAAAACTTTAATTTTTTGGTTTGACTTGTCCACAAAATTTTAATTTTTTTGGTTTGCCAAATGGATGCCCAATCACCAATTTAAGATCAGTAATTCAAGAATGATTTAACCTAACAAGTTGTCTAACAAAAGAAACAGAAACAGTTTATCTTACTTTGTGAAAACATAAGCTTGGTATCAAAGAAGACAAAAACAAAAATTTACCTAAGAACATAATGCTAAAGAGTTTGTCTCTTGTAAATTACTTTTGAATTATCAAAAATATGATAGCAAGAAATCATGTCTATTTAACTAAGATGGTCTCTCAACAATGAAAATGAATTTGTTTTGTTTGATCATAGAGCACTAGAAAATCGATAAAATAGCAATGACAAAACCCACAAATCAGCAAAACCACCAACTTTTTTTTGCTTTGATTAGCAATGCGCAAAGTGATCTAGATTCATCTAATGCATGAACAGTCTTGTCTACCATAAATAATGGATTTGGAATACTTAACACTTGAATAATTAAACAGTCATCTTCTTTTAAAAAATATAATCCGTCATCATATGCTAAAGAGAAACTTTACATCCCAAAAACCATATCAAAGTCACACATTTATTAAGCGTGTTTATCCCAGAAAACAAGTTGCGGGTTGATAATTAAAAAAAGTGGTATCAGCATCAACAAAGACAGTTATTTCAGCACCCATACGATGACAACAAAGTGGCTGTTAGTATAGCAGTAAAATAAACAGCCCTTTTAACAAAATAGAACTTTCTTAGAGATTTCCTCACTTGCTGTCTTTAGGTAGATACCATAAAAAATCAAGGTCGCTTTCACATGAGTAGCAAGTTAGTATAAACGTAGCAACGGATTAATTTGTCCAACAAACAGACAAATTTGTTCCTGGTTGTTGGTTCTGAGTCCTTCCTTACAAAAGTAGTTGCAACACACATAACGTTTCTTTACAATTCTTTAGTTTGCACTCTTTTTCCAAGTATAGAAAACGCCATGGAATGTAACCTGAGATACATTTTTTACTAGTTATAAGCAGAAACTCGGTGGATTTAGGAAGAAAAATGGCTAAATCTAATGGGTTTAGGAGCTTGCCACCACTGCTTCACCAACTATTTTTTATTGACTTTTTTCCTTTTTCTTTTTTCTTCTCCTTTGAGGGTTTCTAACCTAAATTCTAAATACATCGTAACCCCCAAGTGAGTATAAGAGAATCGGATCCCATCATTTCATGACCAAAATATAGTATAGATACAAATGTTATGATTGATAGTTGTTGTATAATGTTTTTGAAAAAAATGATACAGCATACAAGGACGTAGTTCGTAGACAAAAGTTCTTGTCGAAAATAGACTATCGACTAGGTTGGATTACAAATTTTCACAAAGAACATCTGAAAAATTGTCGGCTACCCTAGTTCCTGATCGGCCATTCCATCCTAATGAATTCAATAAATCATTTCACCTTAATTTCCATATTCTCATAATTTTAACAGCCTACCATTGCTGTCCTGAAACTTTTCATGCAAATCAACAGTGACAATTAGAGTTTGCATTCAACCTAATCTTTAGCTTCATTTTTTTTTGCCTAAATTCAATGTTTGAATTGACTAATATTACTATCCAAATTCAATCCAAATGGGGTGCAACCTTGTGATGCTAAACTAATATCACCAATCAAGAATATCAACGCGAAACAACCAAAAGCAACACTAGAGATCACATTCCATATCTCTAGGCAAATATGATTGCAATTTTTATATTCCAAAATTCTTTTTTACACAATTTGTATAATACCGCAACCTTCCTCAGTCCATGTCCCCTTTTTAGCTATCACTTTTATTTTATTTTATGTACTCTATATCACCATTATTTTTTTCACCCACATTTAGTTTTACAATAAATATGATCCGACAACTTGTCATTTTGCAATTTCAATTCAATAATACTTATTAAAAAAGGAAAAATAAAAAGGGAGAAGATCTATTTGCAGAAAAATAGTGGATTATGAATGTAGGAGAAAGAAAGTAGTTAAAATAGTTCAAAAGATAGAATAAAAATTTATTTTATGATGCAACCGTTGTTTTAAAATGAAAGACTAGTTGTTTTAAAATGAAATAATGGATCATCTTTTTTTAGGAAATACAATCCGTCATTATATGCTAAAGAGAAACTTTACATCCCAAAAATCATATCAAAGTAACACATTTATTAAGCGTGTGTTGAGAGGACCATATGTAATGCCCAGTCTTATCATATAGGACAAGTGCAGATGAGTGAAAACTCAATCAAACCCTGGTTTTAACTTTTGTCAAGTCAACATAAAATGGGAAAAAAATGGGAGCTTTTTGAACAGGTCTTAATTTCAAAGAAACAAAGAAATTAAAACAGTGATCCAGTTCCTATATGTGATTATAGATCCTATATTCAAGATGTCTTGGTCACTTCTATGTCATTTTGAGGTTAATAGCATAGAAAACCTTGAACAGTCGAGAAAATATGATTTCCCCAGTAATGTGCTATCTAAATCTCAACACACATCTCTTTTTCGATACACAGCTAGCTTCAATGCCAAAATGTTGCTAACAGACATTAAGGTTAAGAGTGACGTTCAACGTCAAAATCTTGCTGTACGACAACAATACACAACAAGTTAAAGAAGTAAATGGAGAATGACCTCAAAAAGGTAATTGATAGGATAGGGAGAGGAGAAACTTACTCATAGTCATGCTGATACAGCTACTCATGGTGAGCAATCCTTGCAGCTATGAAGTTATCACATTCAACAATTAATCTTTTGAATTCCTGTTTCCCATCAAAATCTAACTCCATGAATAGTTCCATTTTCAGTTGTATACCTTTTAATTCTGTTTCAAGTATATTTGTCATTTCAGGAACTGTGTCAAAAAACAAATCTCCTTCACAAGTCCCACCTAATCTCTGAACACCCCTTCAATGTAACCAACTCATTTTGCCTCTCCATTCTCTGAACACCCTCTCTAATGTAACCAACTCTTTTTGCCTCTCCATTCTGATGTTCCACACCATTTCTTTCTTCATATCTTCCAATTATCTCTCCATTCTAGTGTTCCACACCATTTTCATGTAACCGACTCTTTTTGTCTCTGCATTTTGATGTTCCACACCATTTTTTTTCTTCATACCAGTTGATCTTTTTCCACATATTTTGCCTCCGTCAATGATGCATCCACATTGCATTTCAAACATCCCTTCAAGGTGTTGTCACCATAACACTTGTAGTGATCCATTCAAGGGATTGATACATCTTTTTATCGGAACAAAATTTTTTTGTTCAAGTGACAATACACAAATCATGCACCTATCATCCTATCACATAATTCAACTCTTTTAGCACATGGAATCTTGAGCATTCACTAACGCCAACCATCAGTTAATACAAGTCTTTCCTCACATGAGTTATAGAAATATATTGCTTTTAATGAGAATATAATACGATAGTAACCTAATAAATGCTTCACTATCCATATGAGAGAGAATCAATCAGAACATTTTTTTTTTTGGTATAATGTGATTCCAAACATTGTATGGGAAGCATAAACTTCTTTTTTATCTAATTTGTTTTAACTTCATACTTTTCCTTCTTTCTTTTAGTTTATATTGGCAATTACTTGATGAAGCACATTCAAATACACAATAAACTTGATAAAGATAAAGTGAGCATACACATTATGGGTTTGTTTAGATATGTGATTATTTGGAAATAAAATTTTAATTACATCATAAAAACATTTTCAAATCATATTTTTAGTTTTTTAACTACCTTTTTCCTTACATATATTACGTCGAAAAAGTACTACAGTAATAAATGTCCGTGACAATGCTATATTAATAAATGTTGTTTGCATTCATAAATATTTTATTTTGACTTTTAGAAAAGCATTTTCCTCTAATTTTGGAATGTACATATTTTGAGATTTGCTTCAAGTCTTAGTTCGTGCTAACAAAAAGTTCAAATTCTTTTTATTTTCATTCCTATAATACATAGTATGAAGAATGTCTAATGGAAAATTATTTTGTTTCTTTCTACTTGATTTTAAGTACCTTGACAAAGTTATGTTATTTGTACATGTAGGTTTATTCTTTGTTGTGAATAGTTTCTCATCAATATTTGTGGTTCACTGATCTAGTTCCTAGGTTTTTCTCAACCATTTGATAAATGCATATTTTTTGAAAACTTTTTTAGAGTAATTAGTTGTTCACTATTGAAACTAATTATCTATTGTCTTATTATCTTGAAACTAATACATCATGTGACTCAATTTGAAAAAGTGATGCACTATTTTTGTAGCTCCTATTAGGCTATCAGTTTCTTTTCCTTATTTTTTCTTACTTGACTTTTCCTAGTAGTAGAAATTTGTGCTTTCTATTTTTTATATAGTTTTGGTATTTTCTTTTTCTTCAAAGGAAAAACATATGACCAATGATTCAGAATATAGTGCATCAACTAAAGTCCTAACTAACTAAATTTAAAAAATGGTAGATTGTAATGCTTAATAATTCAAGAGATTGATGTACAAAACTCAAGAAGACCTTTCTGTTTAAGTGCTAGTAAAGAAGAGAGAGAAATGCCAAATTGAAAGTTAAGTTTGTTCTTTCAACATTTCAATCAAGAATGTCATTTCTAGCCTTCAAAAAGTATAGATTTACTCACTTAGACTAAAATGAAAAAGATTTTTTTTGTCACTGATTTTCATTTAAAATTGCTCTAATATCATAATTAAAAATTTAATAAGCCAAATAAAAACTCTAAATGCTAGTCCTATATAAATCTTCAAGACTGTTTGCCAAGATATAAATAGTTAGGGGTAGATTTGAACACTCAAATAATAAGACGTTGTAGAGTTACTTCAAATCACCTTTATGGAGTTTGACATATTTATAACACGTTGCCCAAGGTATAATAGTGAGACCCAAAATGTTTATTGTTAGAAATTTGAGTCTGTAATCCAGCTAATCCCTATTTTTGGGGCTATGTTATTTAATTTTTTGTTAGGCTATGTTATTTAATGTTAGTCACCAGCAAATCATTTAATATTTTTAACTTTCACTCAATGTTTTGAAAATCGGACTGGGCCGGCCGGTTCAACCGGTTGAACCGCAAACCGCCCATGCCTCCGGTCCGATTCAATTAAACACCCAAAGAGTTAATTGAACAGGTCAAAACCGGTCAAGAACTGGTTGAATCGGTCAAAATCGGTAAAAACAGGGAGGTTCAACAGGTTTTTATTAAATATTTATTTTTTAAAATAAATATTTTAGTTTTATTCAAAATTTTTAATACTAAAATGAATAAAAAATTATTAAACCTTTGAACCAGGGTCGAACCAGTTGAACCGGTCGAACCGTGAACTGAAAGGTTTTCCGATTCACTCTCCGGTCCGGGTTTAAAAACATTGCTTTCACTAACTTGTAATAATAGTCTTTAGGATTGCTTGTGGGGTTTTTGTTTTTGTTTTGGTGATTATGAGAAGCATAAGCATTTGACTCCAAATATAACTCAAAATTTTCATTGACACCAGCCACTTGCATTTTTTTTCTTCCTTCTTTTTCTAAAATGCTTAAAAAGGATGAAAAATTGAAAGTTACCTAGCATGAAAGATAACTTGGAAACCTTTGATGCTCAAAAAAAATATTTTAAATTTAAATAAATTTTAAACTATTATTAAGTGCATAAATTCCAAATCTCTAAAAGCCGAGATAAGGTTTGGAAAGTAAGAAGAAAGAGAATGATTGCAAAACTCAAAATATGCATCATAAAGTTAGTCGTAAAATATGCATCATAATTAAGAAAGTTCGCATACATACTGAATAATTAGAGAGGTTTATTCACCAAGTTTAGAAAGTTTTGCATTTATCCAAATTTTTTAACCTTTAGAATAATAACCAATTAGAATAGTAGGCTGTCTACAAAGCATTTAATTTTAGTCACGATAAGATAGCTGAAGGTTTGCATGTTCATCTTGGATCGTTTCTTCTTTCTTATTGCTTCTTTGACTCATATATGTATTTTGGATTTCATATGCACTTATGCCTATAGCTAAAAGTTCTGTTCCATACTTTTAGAATAACTTATAATCGAGTATATCCTTATTTTCACTTTTTGAGATAGCAATACCATCTAATTAAAGTTTTCTCATTCTCATATTCTCTGATTCCTCCAGCCAAAAGTCATAGCTTGTTTTAGATAGCCATGATTTTTATTATGCTAAATTTTAATATATAGGTCGCTTACATAAATAAATTAAGAAGTTTGATGAATTATTTGTATTGTACATTAACTAATGTAAAAGGCTTTCATGTTTCATAGATGCAGTTTGTTTTATTAGTTTTAAATTTTGCGAACTTATTTGCATTAATAAATAAATGAATATGGTTCCTTTTTTTTCTTCTACATAGAGGTCTAACATTGTCATCTAGATTATTATGGTTTGAATCATATTTCTACATGTATTTAATGTGTTTTACAACTTATTTATAACCTTTGACAATTTGAAACTTTTGCTATAGACTTTTGTAGGTATGACATAGTGATAGCTATTAATTATGCTCTTTAATGAAACTTTATTATGATTTCTGTTTTCTTCCTTTCTACAGGAAAAAAATTATCTAAGAGAATGAAAATTTTCATTGTTGGAACAGAGAAAATTATATACTAAAAGATACATTGTTCAGATAAGGAAATGATCTCTAAACAAAAGCCCTCTCAATTAGCATTGTCGTGCCCCATTTTTCGAAAAAATAATAATAGAAAAAATGAATTTTTGATTAATTTTTGTTTGAAATTGATTTTTTATTTTAGAGAATAAATAAAGAAAAAGGGGCTAAAATGGGACTTAAAATATGCGATGGATTTGGCCCAAAATAATAGTCAAAAAAGGGTTTTTAGGAAAAAATAAGAGTCGCCACTTGGTATTGAGTTTAGGTGTACCAAGTCATCCAAAATTCATTTTTAAACAAATAAATAAAAATAATAAAACCCCTTTTAGACGACTTCAGGTCTTTGAAAACAAGAGAAAAGAATTCGGGAGTTACAGTTGAAAAAAGGGAAGGCAAAGATTTGATAGAATCAAACCTAAGGCCCCCTTCAACCTTGCGAAGGTTAGTTGAAAGATTTAGACGAAAAATTTTCTAATCTAACCTATAAAACTTATCACATTTGAATGTTTCTACATGGATGCAAATCTAGACTTAAAGGATATCGAGGGGGGGGTCGCAATGTCTCTTCAAAGTTTAATTGGTGCAAATCATATTAATTGTGATGTCTAAAAAATGATTTTTAGAAGAGGTCACGAATATGCAAAAAATAAGACTCGAAAAAAAAATTATAATATATATAGATAAATATATATGATCTAGAAGAGGGAAATGCAATATAATGGGTACGGGATGACTAAAATTCGGGACTCAATTTTTCTTTTTATAGAGGGAATGAGAGCGTACTAAGGTTAAAAAGCCATATTTGTTCATTTTCCATATTGGAAGGATGACTCTCCTAACCTAATCAAACAAATGAACTAATCTATTTCTAATTTTCTAAATGAAATGCAAATCTAAATGTCATATTTCGTGCACATAAGAATAAGGGAAATAGTATAAAAGGGAATATCATGCAAAGTGAGAAAAAATATCCTAAAAATAAAAAATATGCATGAAATACAATAAATGTCACACAAAAACATGATTTTAGCGCACACACGACCTAAAGGGTTTGGCATTGCATTAGCTCATTTCTATAGGTTCTCACTAGCGTTGGAGTAGTGAGAAATCGAGGGAAAAGGTCACAACTAATATTGGACTAGTGTGGTAACGTCATGCATTTATTATAAATAAATAAATCTTATAAACATAATTAAAACAAATAAACACATAAAACACATAGAGCACATAACACATTAGCATAATATCTAGATACAAAAATTCTAAGAAAAACGAGTGAACATATAAGCACACAAGCATGCAAGTACACAAACAAATAACACCTAACTATTACATTTGGGTCCTAACTACAATCTAAAGGGGGAATTTGAAAAATAATAACCTAATTATTACATTTATCTAACTAATTACGTTTTTTGGCAAAAATAAAACATATCTATTACATAGCCTAGAAAATACATTTCTTGGGCATCTATCTATTACAATTTGGCATTTAAATGCTTCTCAAATAATCATCGAAATTAAATAAAATAAATGAAACTTAAAATGAATAAAATGAGTAAATAAAAGAAAAAAAAAGGCACATAAAGCATGCAATTACACATAAAAACATATTAGAGCACGTAAAAGAATTTAAAATAATAAACGAAGGTATCTCCCTTGAAGTTATGGTTAAATGGGATTAAATTTGCCCTATTTATATTCCAAAATCAACAAAATAGTCAAGGTATCAATTTAATTAACAAATAAATTATAAAGAAGTGAAAATAACCGTAAAATCTACCAATTAAAAGCATTTAAATGAAGTATAATTAACAATTAAAGAAGATAGACAAATTATACTTAAGGAATCAAAGTTATTAAGGACCTAATTGCAAAAATTGAGAAAGTTTTTGGGATCAAATTAAATTATTACAAAAATAAGGGTCAAAATAAAAGAAAATAAAGTTTAGGGATGAAATTGAAATTAAATTATGGACCTAATTGAAATAAATCTAAAGATTTTAGAGCCAAAATAAAATTACTTAAAAGTATAGGGGCCATATTGTAATTTCTGTTATTAGATTTCTTAGGAAACCAGGCCACTGGGCCATTTTATTAGTTTCTTGGGCCAAATACCATCTCTGCCCAATGAAAACCTAAGACAGGAGAACGGGCTAGCCTGCCATTTTTCACCACTAACCCAACTGAAATGCATGGGCTATATCCCTTCAAGCCTATGTCAACCCCAACCAAAATAAACCAAAACCCACTATCAAAACCCAAACAAAAATAACCCTTAATACAACCTAGGCTATTTTACTAAATCCCAACAAGGTAGTAAATCTACCAAAAATTGTTAAACCTTAATTATAGGTTAAAATCCAGAATTAATTTGCTCAAAAACATACTTACGACATGCAAAAGAGGATTGAAACTTAAAGGGGAAAAATTAATTCAATTTCACAAGTTTTGGGGCCACAATATAATTATGTAAAAATTGGAGGGCCAAAATACAAATTTTCCAGATTGTTCATGCAAGCGTCGAAGCTTTCTCTGCGAAAAATTTGTAGTTCACCAAAGCACAGCAAAACGACTCCGCCAAAAATTCAAGCCCAAATACACAAGACAGTGGTCTAAGATCCAAATGCAATGTTTAACATAAGGATGTGCAATAAAATCTAAACTATTGTTCCACAAAATGAGCAGGAAAAATGCAGCAAAAATAAGAAAAAAAGTGTAGGCAGAATCCGGATGATTTTGGCACAGATTTAAGCTTAGATGGCAAGGGAAAAATGAAATACATCACCTTTGATGCTTTAAAAGGGCGAAATAATGCTTTAGGATCTAGACGTGGGAAAGTCGCAAATGGAAGCTCAGTTCTTGCTGCGAAATTTCTTTAAGGGTTGACAGTTTCGTGACTTTGGGTCTCAATTCGACTGACTTGGAGTTGTTTTTCCTAAATCGTTTTTGAAGCGCAGAAGTAAAGAAATGCTCCTAACAACTTGAAATCTGATCAGTATTTGATGAGAAAGTCGGCTGATGGCTCAGCCTGGTCACATATTTTTTGTAGAAATTTTCTTGTTCTTCTTTTTTTTTTTCATTTTTTCTCTCTTTTCTCTCCCTTTCTGCTTTTCCGCCGCCCTTTCTACCTTTCTCTTACCCTAAGGCTGTGTTTTGAAGCCTTTTATAGGAACAAAACCTCCCTCAAAACCCTAGGAGCAATGGTGTAGATGAGCTGGGTTTTTGTGGCATTTTTGAAGCCATTGGATGGCTTTGATTCTAGATTTTTCTTGATGTTTCGGATTAAGGTTAGGTGGCCTTGTACTAGGTGGCTTGGAGGGAAAGAAAAATGCAAAAAAATCGAGTGAAAATGGGATGGAAATGGGCAGCTGCGATTCTGTACTGGTGCTCGGCTTCATAACTAGTACGAAGGTTGAAGAAAATAGCGTGCGTGCTGGCACGTGCACGTGGGATTTTTTTTTTTTTTTTACAAAATCTGATTTTAATTTTTTCTTTTCTTTTCTTTTCTGCCTTTCCTTTTCTTTTCTTTCTAGTTTTCTAAAAAAATAAATTTGAGATGATTTTCTTTAGAAAAAGTAAGAAATAAAAAAAAATAAAAAATAGAACAAAAGTAAAATAAAATGAATAGATAAAAAATGAAAATAGGAATAAAAATAAATGACACAAAATTTTTGGTATCTACAAGCATGTCAAAGTGAAGATTTACTATGATCATTTGAAAGTAATCTACCATATAATAGTCTCATTTGACATAACAATTTTTTTAGCATGCCAAAACGAAAAAAAGTAATGTAAATAGACTATATATTTAGTTACTTACCTTGGTCTTTTACTTACTGTGCTATTTAGAAAAAAAAATGATAAGCTTCAGTGCAAAACAAACACGCATAGCTTACATACTTTAATTAGATCATGAATTCATGTTTAAAATAGTAAATGGGCACCATTTTATGCAAATCTTGGTAAATTACTTCAATAGTCCCTTAAGTTCTATTGAATATATTCAGTTCCTCAATTTCTAAAAGTATTATCAAGTCCTAAATGTATAAATTTTGTTCTCATTGATCACATAAACAAAATTCAATTAAGAAAAATCTAATATCTACCCACTAAATAAGATTTCATTTGATGTTTCTTTGGCACCTTTTACATTTATAAAAGCATTCAAATCAAAGTAGAAATTGCATGTGTTTATGAATTTTGGTTTTCACAAAAATTGAATTAACCTTGCAATTTGATAATATTTCTTTCTCAAGCAAAACAGTTCTTTAAAAATTAAGTAGTTTCCTACTATTGAACCCATTTTTCCTGTATTCTTCACTGGGCATCTAACATTCTAGAGTGTTAAAAAGCTAAATTAGAACTTTCACCAGTAAAACTAAAAATTAAGGTACAAAAGTTGGCATACATTTTTTATTCGGTAAAAAAGATGTAGCATATAGAGAATAGTTTATTAACTACCAATAGTATTAAAATGTGTCTGAAATAGTTAAGTACCCAGCGATAAGCAATCATACTCCAATCTGGATACCTTTGCCATTCAAACCATCCCTAAATTTTTGGAACTTTAGGTTCGATATTTCTAATCTAGTTTCTTAGTTTTTGATGTGTTTTTGCAAATATAATTAGCATTAAATAGTATGAAAGTGTGTTTATCCTAATCATTACACTAACAGGGACTGGTAGAATGAAGATGTTATCCTTTATGCCCTATAGTTTCGATAAGTGTTGACAAAATTTTTTGAATTAATATTCTCTTGAGATTTTAACAATAAATATTCATGTGGCTATTGGCTACGTAGTTATATTGCTAAATACTAAATTCTAATCGGTTGGGATCCTTTATGCTACCATCCGATGCCAAATTCAATGCCAGTCCCATTTATCGTGTTAGGGTAAAGAAAACTTAAATAAATAGCACATGACAACTTAAATAATAAGACACTTGGCATAAACACAGTAGTTGATACTGAATTGCCATTAGAAAATGAAACTGAGGATCCCATGTGAAATTGTAATAGTCAAAAAGAGACACAAAAACAAACCTCACCGTCCGATTAAACAAAGCATCCAACTATACAACTAATAATGTAAAGAAAAAAATTTCTGCTATACAACTAACAATATAAAGACACAACTTGCAAAGTTAAGTTACAAAATATGGGATCTCTTTCGATATGCTGCATAATCATTAAATTTTAAATTTAGAGATTTCTTATTGTACATTGTGTGCGTGTTGCTACTAATATGCATAAACCATTCACGATTCATCTTGTGTGTGTTGGTAGGGCCAAGAAGGACAAATTGCAAAATAACACATTGCCAAAGAAAGCAATAAATTCAACATCATTAGTGAAGAGATTTGGCAAATTCTCTCACGGATGATCTTTCAAAATTCTAAAACTAAAAAAAAAAAACCATCAATCCTATAACAATCAGTAATTCCTGATTTTGGAGCCAAAAGAACCATATAATGATCATGCGTTATCTGTTGAATTCAAGGTGAGCCAATATTTTATATATTATGTTTCAGTATTTCAGTCTTAGACTATAACGTATCTCAAAAAGACTAAAGCTCTACGGAAACTTTGTGATTTAACAAAAAGGAGATATGAACCTTGACATTGATGATGCTATGGGGATGAATTCTTTGGAGAGAGACTCAAAGCAGAAGATAACCAAGTTAAAGGAGATCAACAGAGCACATGAAGAGCAACCGAAGTGATTTTCTTAGATTGGACTTCTTCTTTCATCGATTTCTAGATTTTTTTCTATTTAATTATGCTAAAAACATAGAGAAAATAGAGAAACCCTATATGCTTCACTCATGCCAGTTAAGGAAGTGAAAGAAATACAACAAAAGGTTTCTTATAGGCAATTCCCCCAAAAGACTCCGTTCGAATTAGCTGTTTTTGGATGTGTTTTTGAAAAACTTTACTACAGCAGAGTATATAAAAAACTTTTTTTGAGTTTTTTTTATTTGTGTATTACTGTAGCATTGAATTTGAAAAACTTGTATTTAAAAAATAGGGAAATCCAAACGGAAAAAAAAGGAGAAGTATGAATTTGGTTGTTATTGGTGTAATATGTTTTGGATGTGGTATGTTTAAGAAAGGTTAGAAAGATCGTAATCATTTGTTTAGGAAGATTAGATTAGAAAGACTTTAATCATTTGGTTAGGAAAATTGTGATCATGTAGGACTCAAAACAAGATTAGATTAGGTGAGAATTATGAGGAAGGGTATTTTAAGCATTACAAGAAAAGTAAGAAACACCATTATATAATATAGTAATAGAAAGATTTTAATCATTTGTTTAGGAAGAATGTGATCATGTAGGACTCAAAAAAAGATTAGATTAGGTGAGTATTATGAGGAAGGGTATTTTAAACATTACAAGAAAAGGAAGAAACACCATTATATAATATAGTAATAGATTTGACAACTAGGAACTAGGATGAAGCTAATTATAAGGTTGTCAAGATATGTTTTACTTTGTAATTTCTCGGACTTTTATAATAGTGTGCAATGATTGATTCTCCAAATCGTTAATTGTGACCATTAATCTCTTTCGTATTAATGAAATAAAATAAATTATTTTCTTAAACCGTTAATCTCATACCGAACTAGATCATAGCATAAACCAAAAAAAATTTTTTTTTTTGGATGATAGCATAAATAATGTTGCAACAAATTAGTCACATAAGCATCTAATCTTAAGATAACTGAATTTTACGCATCCATGGAAATGACAAAGTGCAGGCGAAACATTAAATCTCCAATGGCTTTTCTTGCTCTATGAAATGGAACTCAGTATATGTACTGATAAATGTTGTCCAAGTATAAAAGGGCCTATCTTTATACGCACATAATATCTATGGCAATACAAACTTTAATCTTATCTAAAGTAAACTACTTTTCTTGCCAAAATTGTTCTTCATTTTTTCCCCTTTTTTTTTGATGAAATATGGGGTTGATTGTGAACCACAGGGGTGTTTCATGGACGGGTACCAGCGTTAGGAATGAACATCAATACTATTGGTACGTAGTGATGATAATCATTCAATATATATTGAATCACATTATTCAAAATTTTAGGTTTAGAGTAATACATTTAATTGAAAAATACATAATTGATCAATATAATTCATACCAAAAAAATTAGCGATAAAAGCACATATTTTAACTCGAATTTGAAATAAATAAATGAAGAACAATGACATGTAAACAAGTAGACAAATAATTACTTTGGCAGTGTGCAAGGTTTTAGAACTAGTTTGCCAAATGATTGGCATGTTTGCATCCCACCATCCCTTTCAAAACAAATTTGTATAGTGAGTCAATTTTGGATTGATTGATGATACAATATTACAAACATATTCTTTTCCAAAAGGGTATTTTCATTATCATCAGATATGTGTGTTTATAAATATTCCTCAATCATGTATATTTGTCATGATTTATAATTTGTCTTCACAAGAATATCCCCAATGCAAATTTGTTATTATATGTATGAAAGGGAAAGCAACAACACCAGTGGACCATCTTGGGAACTGACCCCTAGGCACCAACCAGGACAATGTAATATCCCATCTATTGCACATAATCATTTATCTAGATTGAGACAAGGAATTAGGAAATGCCTTCTGCTGTCCTTAGTTCTGCCCTTTACCTTGTATTAGAGGACTTAAAAACTTCCATCAATCCGGCCATTATGTGTAAAGATAACACAAGCGACACATGTAATATCAGATGCAGCTCCTCAAGGTAAATAGTGCTTGTTTTGCACCATCGGCAGACCTGAAAAAACCTGCTGGGACAAACAAACATAAGATTTCATCCATCATACAGGTATTGGAAAGTGTAGAACACTTGAATGTGATACGTCCAAACAAATATTTTTATAGTTTGTTTATTATGTTTCCAATGTCGAATTCCAATATAACTTTGCCAATAGTTATTCTACAATACGTAGGCAGAAAAGGTTGGCATGAAAAACTACGGCATTACAACAAAAATAAGAGAACAAACTCAGTTGTGTTCACTTCAATAAGCCCAAGCAAGAAAAGTGTTCTGCATATTGTTTCACATGTACTGGAGGTTTCTGCCAATCAGAGCTGATTTTGATTTGGTTAAAAAAAATTAAAGAATTTGCTTTCTTTTACTCTGTACTGACCACAAGAATTTGTGAAATTATAGTTTAACTTTAGACATTGTTGTCCATGCATATCTAGATGGGCCTGGAAGCTAGATCACTTCCCCATTAAAGAAATAAAGAGAGACGTTAAAACAGTTTGTCCTCACACAACGGGAGTTTGAAGGTTCTGCAAAAAGTACGAGATGGGAGACACAACCATAAGTGCCGGCTTGCTGCCCTTTATACCAGCAAGGCTTAGAAAAGGTGTAGGCTAGGTCCTAACTCCTAACAAATGAAGACCTGGAGAATATTCATTAGGTAAGCTAGTGACAGTAAATAACAAGCATGTTTTGACAGTAAATATTCGTTAGCAAGCATGTTTTGACAGTAAACATCCCTTCAAGAAGTTTATCAGGAAAACTCTAGCCAGCAGGCATTCCTTTTTTGTATACCTGCTACTGTTCCAATATATATGGTTCAAACAAATTGAGCAGCCTATGTAGTTGAAACCCTGGATTAGCAAGATCAATTGAAATATGGAAGAGTCTGAGCCTGAGAACAAGAAGAAGAAAACTAGAAATCCAAGAACTTCACAAGGATCGCTTCGGCTTGTTCTGAAGCATGCAGACCTTCTGGATACTTTGTTGATGATACTTGGAACAATTGGATGTTTTGCAGATGGTTCAAGCGTGGCTGCAAACATGCTAGTGCTTGGCAGCCTTATGAACAGTTATGGTAGAGGTGCATCTGCTTTCAACCCTGATGACATAAACAAGGTCAACATACTACAATCCTATACTTCAATAAAAGCATGCACCTTATATTTGGTTTTGTAATAAGTATTTAACGCTTTATCAACTTTTAATACAATGATTGGGTTGGAAACTTTGAGTTGAGCAAACATCTAGATGAAAGATATCTGGCTAGCATATCAACCAATCAACCAATAGAATGTAACACGCATTTATACACTTCTACAAGTTGTAAAAGCTGCCAACTCAAGGCAAAAACTGCCAATCCTTTCTGTAACTCAATCTTAATATACACTTTCTCAATTTGCTCATTGTGCAGTATGCCCTTGAACTGTTTTATGTTGCTGTTTTGGTTGGTTCCGGAGCATTCTTAGGTATGTCATTTCATCCTTCCACAACTCATTGACTTTAAGAGTGTCCAAAATACAAAAGAAAGCTCCTGAGGAATCACATGTCGAAGCCATTCTTTTTTTTGCCCGAGGAATTAATAAATGCATCTGCTGTTTTCTAATTGAGAAAACAGAATATAGAAAAATCTGGAGTGCAAGCTAATGCCTGGTATTTTCATGGATATGTTCCTCATTTCAGAATCATTCATGAACCGTAATCTGTATAATTCTGATTCTACAAATCTACAGATAAATTATACACAGATGTCAATGTAGTAGAAGTGGATTGAAATGCAACGAAGAAACTACTCTATTGCTTTTCTAGTCTCAATGCCAGCAAACACCAGAACTTCTACTGTCCAGTTAGGTATTAATACTTATTGGAGTGTGATTTATGTACTCCTCACAGAGGGATTCTGTTGGGCACGCACCGCTGAAAGACAGACATCTCGACTACGCACCAGATATCTACAAGCTGTCCTACGCCAAGATGTAGGGTTTTTTGATAAAGTTGATGGAACATCCATGACATCTCAAGTGGTCTTGAGCATTTCCACTGACACACTTACCATACAAGGAGTTATCTCTGAGAAGGTCACTTGCATTATGGATAGCATAAGAGTAACATAACACTTCACCTAGTTTTTTGAAATTTGTAGGTTACTAATTAATTTCATCTGTCCTGCAATTCAGATTCCAAACTTCATTACAAATATGGCAATGTTCACTACTGCTCAATTAGCAGCATTATATCTTTCCTGGAGATTGGCAGTTATTGGCATCCCTGCGCTCTTGATGTTGATTATTCCAGGACTAGTGTATGGGAAGCTATTGTCTTCTGTTGGACAAAAGATCCAAGAAGCTTATGCTGTTGCAAGTGGAATAGCGGAGCAGGCGTTCTCATCCATCAGGACTGTTTATTCTTATGTTGGAGAACAGCAAACAACAAGCAGATTTTCATCAGCTTTAGAACCTACTCTGAATCTAGGCATTAAACAAGGACTCCTGAAAGGAATGGCGATTGGTAGCATTGGTCTTATATTTGCAGTTTGGGCACTAGAGGGCTGGTACGGGAGCATCCTAGTCATTGAAAAGGGGCTCAAAGGTGGGGATTGTTTCACAGCTGGAGTTTGTATCATCTTTGGGGGAGTGTAAGTTCCAGATGTCCTGAAATCTAACTTTTAAGTTCGTCGTGTAATTATAATCAATACATTGGAAGTCCACTGATCATGAATTTTGTTGACACCATGCATGAAATTGGTTAATGGGTTTTGGACCATTTATGCATATCCCAACTTTTTGTGCTGTGGGTGTGTGAAATAGAAATTCAAACTTATGAGATTTTATAAGATGATAGGAATCATTACTGTTAATTAGAAAGATTTTAGGTCACACAAATTTGCTTTTTATCTTTTTAAATTCCACTGGCTGTTGGCTACTTGGCTATCCAGACAAATTTCAAATCCTTGTAAATTAAACAGGGCACACCGATTAGAACTGTAAAAATCTAGACATCCACCTCTAATCTATTACCTACAGCCTACAAAAGACAGGCTATACTAATATCTGTATGCTCCCATAGATTTTTGGGATGCTCATCTTCTCAATGTTATATAATAAGAAGCATATACTAAGAAGCATTCTTTTTCCAGGGACTAACTTCTGTGTATAATCCATTATGTTCAATTGTTTGGTTCCTTTCGATTATAGCAAAACTGACAACAAAAGACTGCAAAAAGAAATATGCTGCTGGAATTTTAAATTAACCGATGCAAGACAATAATTATGTATTAAAAAATTGCAATTTAATGAGATAATTGTAAGTGAAAGTTTCCTGAACAGCAAATAGAACTACAGATTTTCAAGCTTCAAAAAGTTGACTGTTACTTCTTGTTGCAGTGCATTGGGGAGTTCTCTAGTAAATATCAAATACTTTGCTGAAGCAAATATTGCAGCTGCAACCATTTTTCAAATGATTGAACGCATTCCAAGCATAGACTCTACAGATCCGAAAGGGGAAACCATTAATGATGTCAAAGGTGAATTGGAGTTCAAGGACATTGACTTCGCATATCCAACTAGACCAGATAACTTAGTACTTAGAAAGTTCAATCTCAAGGTGATACCCCGCCAAACTGTTGGCTTGGTTGGTGGCAGTGGTTCAGGGAAATCAACAGTGATCAATTTGCTTGAGAGATTTTATGATCCGCTTGGAGGAGAAGTATTACTCGATGGGATTAATATAAAGACCTTGCAACTAAAATGGTTGCGGAAGCAAATGGCATTAGTTAGTCAAGAACCTATACTTTTTGCAACATCAATCAAAGAGAATATTTTGTTTGGAAAAGCTGAAGCTTCAGAAGAGGAGATTATCCAAGCGGCCAAAGCTGCCAATGCCCATAACTTCATCACACAATTACCTGATGGATACGATACTCTGGTAGGTCAAATGTCGTTTGCATATGCTTTGGCTTATCTATGCCAATATTTCCTAGGAATTTTCTCAGTATGTAAAAGAACTTTATGTATTTTCAGGTGGGTGAACTGGGAATTCAGATGTCTGGAGGGCAGAAACAGAGGATTTCCATTGCAAGAGCATTGCTCGTGAACCCAAGAATCTTGCTGCTTGATGAAGCCACAAGTTCACTAGATTCACATTCTGAGAAAGCTGTTCAGAATGCCTTGAATCAAGTCTCACAGGGACGTACTACTCTTATAGTTGCACATCGTCTTTCTACCTTGCGCAATGCTGATGCAATTGCTGTCATTCGGTCAGGACAAGTTGTAGACTTTGGTTCACATGATGAACTTGTTCAGAACAAGTATGGTCCATATTCACTGATGGTGCAACAACAGAAGAAACTCATGAATGATGAAATAATTTGTACGCCTAAAGAAGCTGAAGTCCACAGCTCATCGATCACTGAAACGAACGCTCCAGCTGAAATGAGGATGACCTATCCAGCTTCTTCACTTTTCCTCCATAAGAAGCAAAAAGACCACGAAGTGATGGATAAAGAGTACAGTCCCCCTACTTTTCTGCAATTGTTGAAAATGACCACACCTGAATGGAGTTCAACCCTACTGGGAAGCCTTGGAGCCCTACTCTATGGATTTGTACATCCATTGCATTCTTTTTGCCTAGGTGCATTAATATCCGTTTACTTCATCAATGATCACAATGAAATCAAGTCACAGACAAGAATATATTGCTTTGTCTTCGTGGGCCTATCAGTTGTTGCTTTCATAACAAATACAATTCAGCATTACAGTTTCGGAATAATGGGAGAGAATCTGACCAAGAGAGTTAGAGAGGCAACCATGGCGAAGATCCTAACTTTTGAGACACAGTGGTTTGAACAAGAAGGTAACAGTACTGGCGCTTTGTGCTCAAGATTAGCTAAAGATGCAACCCTGGTAAGATCTCTGGTTGCAGATAGATTGGCATTTCTTATTCAGTCAATTTCAGGAGTTACTATGGCAGTCATTTTGTCACTGGTGTTGGCTTGGAGAATTGCTCTCGTAGCTATTGCACTGCAGCCAGTTACCGTTGGTGCCTTTTATCTAAAGGGCAAGATGATGACTAGCATGTCCAAGAAAATATTGCAGTTCCAAAACAGAAGCAATGAGTTAGCAAGTGAGGCTGTTGGTAACCACAGAATCATTACGGCATTTTACTCTCAGGATAAGGTCATGACATTGTTTCAGAAGGCACAAGTAGGCCCCAAGAAGGAGAGCCGCAAGCAATCTTGGTATGCTGGCCTGGGGCTATTCACCTCACAGTTTCTTGGAGCAACAAACATGGCACTACTTTTCTGGTATGGGGGTAAACTGATTTACCATCAGGATATATCATTCAAGCACCTTTTCCAGACATTTTTCATCATGATGACAGCAGGAAAAGTGGTAGGAGAGAGTGGAAGCATGAGTACGGATCTATCAAAAGGGACGGACGCATTGAAGGCACTTTTCATGATTCTGCGAAGAACGAGCATGATGGATCCGGATGACCAACATGCCATCATTCCCTCACAATTACATGGAAAAGTAGAACTAAAAGAGGTGGATTTCTTCTACCCAACAAGACCAAAGCAACTGATCTTAAATAATCTCAGCTTAACAGTTGAAGCAGGAGAAGTGGTTGCTTTGGTCGGTCAAAGTGGCTCCGGAAAATCAACAATCATCAGAATGATTGAAAGATTTTATGACCCATCAAAGGGTTCAGTCGAAATAGATGGCATTGATATAAAATTATACAATCTGAGAGCTTTAAGGTCACACATTGCCTGGGTAGGTCAGGAGCCCTGTATTTTTGCACGAACAATCCATGAAAACATTGCCTACGGAACACAGGGTGCAACTGAAGCCGAGGTTGTTGAGGCAGCAACTCTTGCAAATGCACATGAATTCATAAGGTTAAATGCTAGTTCCGAATTCTAGGATATTATTTCTCACCTAGTCAACAAATTTCTTTTATTCTATAGTTAATCATGTGAACTTTTCTAGTTGTGCTTACTAATTTCAACCAACAGCTCAATGCAAGATGGTTATGGAACTTACTGCGGAGAAAGAGGAGCGCAGTTATCAGGAGGCCAAAAACAAAGGATAGCTATCGCTCGTGCGATTTTGAAAAAGCCACGAATATTTCTTCTAGATGAGGCAACAAGTGCATTGGACGTTAAATCTGAAAATCTTGTACAAGATGCCTTTGACAAGACCATGACTGGTAGGACATGCCTCATTGTGGCTCATAGACTATCTACAATTCAAAAGTCAAACAAAATCTGTGTGGTTGAGAATGGTAGGATCATAGAAGAGGGCTCTCATGATGATCTGCTAGCAAAAGGAGAAAGTGGTGCCTACCATACACTTGTAAAACTCCAACACCAGGCAACAGCGAAATGAAGAGCAACTCATGTTAAGGCCAAGGTGAAAAAGATTCATACAAATCAACATGTATAGAGTCAAACAGTGAGAGTTCGTTTTTATAAGCTCAATTTGTATCATATCGTCAGGCATTTCGTTGTATGATCTCTCCTATGGCTATTGATATCCTACCCAGTGAACTAGTTCCAGTTAATCAGTCTGATGCTTGTATCAGCTTTTCCAATCACTGATGATTCTAAGATTGATCACAATATATCTGCTATGCTTAGATGATTGGAAGTTGGTTAATGTAATATCTGTGTAGAAACGTAATGTGCTAAAGTTGATTCAAGACTAAATCATGTGTAGTTGAGCTATAAACTGATGTTCAAGGCTTCTAATATAGCACAAACGAAAATATGATTGTAAGACTGTTCCCCGTTTTACTTTGATCAGGAAATTGCTCAACCAACCAGGCATTGTAGAAACAGACCCGAGGAAGCAGCAGTTCCTTGTTGGGCCATTACTAAGAAAGACTTTGTTTTTTTTTTGGCGATTATACTTCAATGTACAGTTTATCGGTTTACAATTGAAGTTTTATGCACTAAATAGGAAAATAATCCAGTCAATCTAAATTATAATAATCCTTTTTTTTTAATTGTTCGAGTTCTGTTTGAGTAAAAATTGTACGATTTGAAAGCTCATCCAATTCTAAGAGTTGAGCTCCTACTTTACAGAAAAAATTGGATGATTTAAGTTTGGTTTGTTCTAAAAGTCAAGTTTAGACTTAGTTGTATCTCAAATTTTATGGATTTCATATTATACAAAATAATGAGATTTAAAATACTTTAAGAAGGGTGTATTAAAAGTTTCACATGAACAAGTATCAAAAAAAAAATTTAAATACATGCTCCAAAGGCTCAATTAAGATAAACTAGCTCTCAAACCTGGTAATTTTATATTGGAGCTCAAAGTACATCCACCCCTAAGGCAAGGAAAACCAAGCAGAAGTACATAACAACTCGAAATAAACATCTCTTAAAATAAACCAGGAATGATATATTGCATTTTGTTTAAGACAATTTTTTGAACCTTAAACGAAATTATTGTTTCAGTTTGAACAACGAAAACTGTTGCTTCATTGGATTAAAAGTACAGCAATTTGAACTAGTATGACTTTTCTTTTCCTCCTTTCTGCCTTTTTTGGTTCTTTAAAGTGGGTTTTTTTTTATTTTTTTATTTTTGGTGCTTGTGTTTGTGCGTGTGTGTGTGACTGTGTGAGTTGGGGTAGAGAAGAACTTGAACAGGAAAAAAGAAAATCCCTTGATCATACCATTTTGCTGTCCCCATTCTTCCTCCATCCCAAGGAAAAACAAGAAAAAAACTTCAAAACATCTCAAGTTGTATCCAAAAAGTAGAAAGTCATATGGCAACAGGGTAAAATGCAAAAGATTAGCTAAGTGTGAAATTATATGGAACCACAAGTAAGACCAAAAGTAGCAGACTGCAAAATGAATAGATGATATTCCTGATTTCATTTGACTCCAAGCAAATCAGAAGAAGGGATATTCTAAGCAAATCAGAACTAAAGACACACTTTCAATAGTCAGAAAATAAAAGAGTACGACAGAGCCAACATAATAATAATAAAGCATGTACAGTTTTATGCACAAAATGAACATTTCACAAGATAAATATCAAATCAGGAGTCAGTCAACAAAATTGTACCTCCAGCAGAAGTCTCTCAATTCTACTTAGGAAGTGAGAAAATTCCCCTCTCGTTGAAATTTACATGGACTGGATGCTGATATAAAACGCATCAAGCAGTAAACCAGTATGAAAAGGCCTACCATATGCACATTAAAATGTCCTTATCCTATCATGCCCATATGCAAATAGAACCATTCTTGTCAGATGTAGCTAGTGGTTTTCCAAAGCCACTCCATGTACAACAGACAACTGAACCTTTGTGCTTCTTTAGAGTGCTTACTACACTACCATTTGATGTTGACCAAATAAGAACAGATCCATCTGCCGATCCAGCAGCAATGTAATTGTCATCTGAACTGAGACAGGATCGGCTCCAGTTAGAAGCAACTCTACTGCCATTCGCTCTAAACGTGCCACAGATTTCTAGACTCCGCATGTCAAATAAA